>NC_062519.1:5130671-5355671 GCF_022655615.1 Tachysurus fulvidraco | reverse complement strand
TGTGTGTGTGTGTGTGTGACCTGCCCTGTGTGTGTGTGTGTGTGTGTGTGTGTGTGTGACCTGCCCTGTGTGTGTGTGTGTGTGACCTGCCCTCTGTGTGTGTGTGTGTGTGACCTGCCCTCTGTGTGTGTGTGTGTGACCTGCCCTCTGTGTGTGTGTGTGTGTGTGTGTGTGTGTGTGTGTGTGTGTGTGTGTGTGTGTGTGAGCTGCCCTCTGTGTGTGTGTGTGTGTGTGTGTGTGTGTGTGTGACCTGCCCTCTGTGTGTGTGTGTGTGTGTGTGTGTGACCTGCCCTCTGTGTGTGTGTGTGTGTGTGTGTGACCTGCCCTCTGTGTGTGTGTGTGTGTGTGTGTGTGACCTGCCCTGTGTGTGTGTAACCTGCCCTGTGTGTGTGTGTGTGTGTGTGTGTGTGTGTGACCTGCCCTCTGTGTGTGTGTGTGTGTGTGTGTGTGTGTGTGACCTGCCCTCTGTGTGTGTGTGTGTGTGACCTGCCCTCTGTGTGTGTGTGTGTGTGTGACCTGCCCTCTGTGTGTGTGTGTGTGTGTGTGTGTGTGTGAGGCACTCTGTGTGTGTGTGTGTGTGTGTGTGTGTGACCTGCCCTCTGTGTGTGTGTGTGTGTGTGTGACCTGCCCTCTGTGTGTGTGTGTGTGAGACCTGCCCTCTGTGTGTGTGTGTGTGTGACCTGCCCTCTGTGTGTGTGTGTGTGTGTGACCTGCCCTCTGTGTGTGTGTGTGTGTGTGTGTGTGTGACCTGCCCTCTGTGTGTGTGTGTGTGTGACCTGCCCTCTGTGTGTGTGTGTGACCTGCCCTCTGTGTGTGTGTGTGTGACCTGCCCTGTGTGTGTGTGTATGTGTGTGTGTGTGACCTGCCCTCTGTGTGTGTGTGTGTGTGACCTGCCCTCTGTGTGTGTGTGTGTGACCTGCCCTCTGTGTGTGTGTGTGTGTGTGTGTGTGTGTGACCTGCCCTCTGTGTGTGTGTGTGTGTGTGTGACCTGCCCTCTGGGTGTGTGTGTGTGTGTGTGTGTGTGTGTGTGTGTGTGACCTGCCCTCTGTGTGTGTGTGTGTGTGAGACCTGCCCTCTCTGTGTGTGTGTGTGTGTGTGTGTGACCTGCCCTCTGTGTGTGTGTGTGTGTGTGTGTGTGTGTGTGTGTGTGACCTGCCCTCTGTGTGTGTGTGTGTGACCTGCCCTCTGTGTGTGTGTGTGTGTGACCTGCCCTCTGTGTGTGTGTGTGTGTGACCTGCCCTCTGTGTGTGTGTGTGTGTGTGACCTGCCCTCTGTGTGTGTGTGTGTGTGTGTGACCTGCCCTCTGTGTGTGTGTGTGTGTGTGTGACCTGCCCGCTGTGTGTGTGTGTGTGACCTGCCCGCTGTGTGTGTGTGTGACCTGCCCGCTGTGTGTGTGTGTGTGTGTGACCTGCCCGCTGTGTGTGTGTGTGTGTGTGTGACCTGCCCGCTGTGTGTGTGTGTGTGTGTGTGTGTGTGTGTGTGTGACCTGCCCGCTGTGTGTGTGTGTGTGTGTGTGTGTGTAACCTAGCCCTCTGTGTGTGTGACCTGCCCTCTGTGTGAGTGTGACCTGCCCTCTGTGTGTGTGTGTGTGTGCGACCTGCCCTGTGTGTGTGTGTGAGCGACCTGCCCTGTGTGTGTGTGTGTGCGACCTGCCCTCTGTGTGTGTGTGTGTGCGCGACCTGCCCTCTGTGTGTGTGTGTGTGTGTGTGACCTGCCCTGTGTGTGTGAGACCTACCCTGTGTGTGACCTGCTCTGTGTGTGTCCTGCCCTGTGTGTGTGTGTGTGTGTGTGTGTGTGTGAGAGAGTGACCTGCCCTCTGTGTGTGTGTGTGTGTGTGTGTGTGTGTGTGTGTGACCTGCCCTCTGTGTGTGTGTGTGTGTGTGTGTGACCTGCCCTGTGTGTGTGTGTGTGACCTGCCCTGTGTGTGTGTGTGACCTGCCCTGTGTGTGTGTGAGACCTGCCCTGTGTGTGTGTGAGACCTGCCCTGTGTGTGTGTGAGACCTGCCCTGTGTGTGTGACTTGCCCTTTGTGTGTGTGTCCTGCCCTGTGTGTGTGTGTGTGTGTGTGTGAGTGACCTGCCCTGTGTGCGTGTGTGTGTGACCTGCCCTCTGTGTGTGTGTGACCTGCCCCCTGTGTGTGTGTGAGACCTGCCCTCTGTGTGTGTGTGAGACCTGCCCTCTGTGTGTGTGTGTGTGTGCGTGTAACCTGCCGTGTGCGTGGGTGTAACCTGCTCTGTGCTTGTGTGTGTGCGTGTGTGTAACCTGCTCTGTGCTTGTGTGTGTGTGCGTAACCTGCCCTGTGCGTGTGTGTGACCTGCTCTGTGCTTGTGTATGTGCGTGTGTGTGTGTAACCTGCCCTGTGCGTGTGTGTGTAACCTGCTCTGTGCTTGTGTATGTATGTGTGTGTGTGTGTGTGTGTAACCTGTCCTGTGCGTGTGTGTGTAACCTGCTCTGTGCTTGTGTATGTATGTGTGTGTGTGTAACCTGCCCTGTGCGTGCGTGTGTAACCTGCTCTGTGCGTGTGTGTGTGTGTGTGTAACCTGCCCTGTGCGTGCGTGTGTAACCTGCTCTGTGCTTGTGTATGTATGTGTGTGTGTGTAACCTGCCCTGTGCGTGCGTGTGTGACCTGCTCTGTGCTTGTGTATGTGCGTGTATGTGTAACCTGCCCTGTGCGTGTGTCTGTGTAACCTGCCCTGTGAACACACTGCTCTAGAAAATAAACCACAGAGACAGACGTGATGTGTAAAATCCCACAAAATCACTCGCTTACCCGAGTTCGAATCCGGAAATGACAAGTAGCAGATGCTCATTTTCTGAAATGAAGGAGGAAATTATTAAAGGGTTAAAGGCAAGAGAAATACAATAGGCTCAGTATTTACTGTAGGTTTGTTTATTATTGTCTTATTGCTGTGTCAGTGGCTATCGTCATGACTCTGATCAAGGAAGGAGAAAGGAAGAAAAGAAGAACGAAAGTTAGAAAGAAAGAAATTTAAAAGGAAAAAAATACATTAAAAAAATAGAAAGAAAGAAATTAAAAAAGAAAGTTAGAAAGAAAAAAGGAAAGAAAGAAAGAAAGAAAGAAAGAAAGAACAATGTAAAATTTGGAAAGAAAAGAAGAACGAAAGTTAGAAAGAAAGAAATTTAAAAGGAAAAAAATACATTAAAAAAATAGAAAGAAAGAAATTAAAAAAGAAAGTTAGAAAGAAAAAAGGAAAGAAAGAAAGAAAGAAAGAAAGAAAGAAAGAACAATGTAAAATTTGGAAAGAAAGAAAGTTAGAAAGAAAGAAAGAAAGAAAGACTGTAAGAAAGAAAGGAAGTTAGTTTTCCCACCTCTTTCTCGGTGAGTTTGGAGTGGTGAGGGTAAATAACCTACAAAACAAAGACAGCAAATTACTCATGAGCACAAACCACTAGATCATTCAGAGCACGACACCATTTCTGCTCCAGTCCACATCCTGAGCTGTTTTAGGTAAACGATCAGCATGTGAGGGAGTTTTACTCCTTTTACACCACACCAACTGAGCAGCTGCTACATGTTACTATCAATTAAAGTACAACACGTCCCTTTAATTATTACATATACAATTATAACAATACGCTTAGAATTTAGCTTCCTGAGAGGGTGAGTGATAAAAAGTTTCTCGTGCCGTGTTGTGGAAGATGTGACGATCCACACGACGCTCTCAGTGACGCAGTGACTCATGACATCAGTGTGATAACGAACACCAACATGTGTTAAAGGTGAAATATTAATGACAATGAGCTCAGCCTGAGAAACGCCTTTTGTCATCACAGCCAAACAGTCAACAGCTATTAAATATAAAATAAATAGAAATAAGAATGTAAGTCACTCTGAATAAGGGAGTCTGCTAAATGCCAGAAATGTAAATCTAAATGTAGATTTTAGGAAACCGTAGGATTAAACAGAGATGTTACACAATGACACGGTGTGCATTTTGTACTTGGTTGTTAATTGTGAACCATGAATTGTTCGAGCAACGTAAGAGACTCGCTGTCTCTGTATTTAAACACACTGACAATCACCTGAAAAAAGACACGACAGAAAACATTAAAGAGTTAAAAGAAAAATAGACTTATTTTAAAACTTTAATATATAAAGGGAAAAAAAAACACAAATAACGTAATAAATAACGCAAGTGTGAATTGTTCTAAATGCCAAAAAGTATTAAATGTTGCTGAGAAACTCTGTATATAAAAACTTGATTATTATAATTGTAATATACTTTTAAATGTTTTCCCAATAATGTCTATCTATAAATCAGGCAAAAAAAGGAGCCTAAAGGAGTGAGAACATTCACAGCCGGCCATCTGTCACGATACGAACTAGACGAGGCGGCGGTGCCGAGTCCTGTGTCTGTGATTTAACTGGGACCTACACAGACTTTCGCATTGTGTTCAGCTGAGTTTACTAGTTTACTCGTCAAACCTCCTCCAGCCAAGTGACAAAGAGTTAGTCTGAGCTGGAGGAGGTGTAGTGGGGAAGAGGGAAACACTTAGATTAACGCTGACCTAAACACACTGATGTGGAGATGGGTAGAGAAAGAGAAAGAGAGAGAGAGAGAACGAGAGCGAAAGAGAGAGCGAGAGAGAGAAAACAAGAGAGAATGAGAGAGACAGACAGAAAGCAAAGAGAGAGATAGATAAAAAAGTCAAAAATATAATCACAAAGAGACAGACAGACAAAAAAGATAAACAGAAAGACAGACAACCATATAAGCAAAAAGAAAGACAAAAAGACAGAATGAGAGTCAAAGGTAATCTAAAAAAAAAAACACACAGGTTCAAAGAATGACAAACTTGTAAACTGATGGAATGATCAAAAGGACAAACCGTTGGAAAGACAGAAAGAAAGCCACAGAAACGGGCTAGACAGACACACAGACACCCACACACAGACAGACACACAGACACCCACACACAGACAGACACACAGACACCCACACACAGACAGACACACAGACACCCACACACAGACAGACACAGACACCCACACACAGACAGACACACAGACACCCACACACAGACAGACACACAGACACCCACACACAGACAGACACACAGACACCCACACACAGACAGACACACAGACAGACACACAGACACCCACACCCCGACAGACACACAGACACCCACACCCCGACAGACACACAGACACCCACACCCCGACAGACACACAGACACCCACACCCCGACAGACACACAGACACCCACACCCCGACAGACACACACCCACACCCCGACAGACACACACCCACACCCCGACAGACACACACCCACACCCCGACAGACACACAGACACCCACACCCCGACAGACACACACCCACACCCCGACAGACACACACCCACACCCCGACAGACACACACCCACACCCCGACAGACACACACCCACACCCCGACAAACACACACCCACACCCCGACAGACACACACCCACACCCCAACAGACACACACCCACACCCCGACAGACAGACAGACAGAGACACACACACAGACAGACGCACACGCAGACAGGCGCACACGCAGACAGGCAGGCAGACAGACAGACACACACAGACAGGCACACAGGAAATCAGACAGACGCACACAGACAGGCACACACAAAAACAGACAGACGCACACAGACAGGCAGACAGGAAATCAGACAGACGCACACAGACAGGCAGACAGACAGGCAGACACGAAAACAGACAGACGCACACAGACAGGCAGACAGACGCACACAGAGGCAGACAGACGCACACAGACAGGCAGACAGACACACACAGACAGGCAGACAGACACACACAGACAGGCAGACGCACACTGACAAGCAGACGCACACTGACAAGCAGACGCACACAGACCGGCAGACGCACACAGACCGGCAGACAGACAGACGCACACAGACCGGCAGACAGACAGACGCACACAGACAGACGCACACAGACCGACAGACGCACACAGACCGACAGACAGACAGACGCACACAGACCGGCAGACAGACAGACACACACAGACAGACGCACACTGACAGGCAGACGCACACTGACAGGCAGACGCACACTGACAGGCAGACGCACACTGACAGGCAGACGCACACTGACAGGCAGACGCACACAGACCGGCAGACAGACAGACGCACACAGACCGGCAGACAGACAGACGCACACAGACCGACAGACAGACAGACGCACACAGACCGGCAGACAGACAGACGCACACAGACCGGCAGACAGACAGACGCACACAGACCGACAGGCAGACAGACAGACAGACCGACAGACTCAGGCAGACAGACAGACAGACAGAAAGACGCATACAGACAGGCAGACAGACGCACACAGACCGGCAGACAGACAGACGCACACAGACCGACAGACAGACAGACGCACACAGACCGACAGACAGACAGACGCACACAGACCGACAGACAGACAGACGCACACAGACCGGCAGACAGACAGACAGACAGACAGACGCAGGCAGACAGACAGACAGACAGAAAGACGCATACAGACAGGCAGACAGACGCACACAGACCGGCAGACAGACAGACAGACGCATACAGACAGGCAGACAGACGCATATAGACAGACAGACAGACGCATATAGACAGACAGACGCACACAGACCGGCAGACAGACAGACGCACACAGACCGGCAGACAGACAGACGCACACAGACCGGCAGACAGACAGACGCACACAGACCGGCAGACAGACAGACGCACACAGACCGGCAGACAGACAGACGCACACAGACCGGCAGACAGACAGACGCACACAGACCGGCAGACAGACAGACGCACACAGACCGGCAGACAGACAGACGCACACAGACCGGCAGACAGACAGACGCACGCACACAGACCGGCAGACAGACGCACACAGACAGGCAGACAGACGCACACTGACAAGCAGACGCACACTGACAAGCAGACGCACACAGACAGACAGACAGACAGACAGACAGACAGACGCATACAGACAGGCAGACAGACGCACATAGACAGACAGACAGACAGGCAGGCAGGCAGACAGATGCACACAGACAGACAGACGCACAGACAGACAGACGCACACAGACACACAGACAGACAGACAGACAGACAGACAGACAGACGCACACAGACAGACAGACAGACAGGCGCACACAGACAGACAGACACACAGACAGACAGACAGACAGACAGACAGACAGACAGACAGACAGACAGACAGGCGCACACAGACAGACTGAAACACTGAAATTAGATTAAAAGACAGACAGAGATGAAAAAGCACTAAAAGTCAGGATGCTCATGGACAAGTGGAGCGTTAAACACTTTCTCTTTCACACAAACAGAGAACTCAACACCAGTGCGAATAAAGAGTTAGCGGTTAATTAATCCCATTTGTTTAGGTTAAAGATTATAATAGAGAATAAAAGGTGGAGCGGTTTAGTTAAAACGAGTTAAAAGTGTTTACTGTCAAGCCTTTAACTCGGGCACCTCAAAGAAAGCATTAGCTCGCTAAGCTAAACTAAGCTAAGCTAAGCTACCCAATCATTATTACCTCAGTCGTTAGCTCCCTAGCTAGCCTGACAGGCCACAGACTATATATACATATATACAGCAATATAAATCACCTCCACGGCCTGTCCGAGCTCCAGGTCGAAGCCCACTACACAGATGCAGTGAAGCCAAGCGGAGAAGCGGTCCCACGGCAGCAGCAGCTGCTCCGGCTCCACATCCCCGGGCCCGTCAGCGGGCATCTCCTCCGCTGGAGAGATCCGCAAATCCTCCTCGTCCTGTGTGGCTTCTTCAGTCTGTTCTGATACGTCCTCCGACCCTTGCGAGGCCATACTCGGGGACCAAAAGTGTGATTCTTCGCTTGGTTACTTACCGTCACTGCTGACTGTTAGTTACCTAAAACAACCCGGAGTTTACGCCGCAAACACAAAGCCACATTCATGACCCAGGTTACGCTTCTTACGTAGAGGGCCTCGATACCAGGGACCGTTTTGAGTTGCTCAGAAAATTCACAAATCTTCATACAATACACTTCCGGGAAACGTGATTGTGTATGGCATGTAGATCTGATATTTTCTTAGTTCCGGGTTATTCCGGAGCAGCGAAAAATAAACAAGGTAGCCGGGTTATATACAATTGTATAAAAATTGTTTTATTTGGAAATAGCTCAAAGACAATACTGACAACAATGAATCCGTTAAAATTATTTAAGTTTTTTTCTGGCTCCGCCTACTTTTTCTTAAAGAGGCCGGTCGTGATTAAAGGTAGTTTTTTTTAATAGTTGTATTTTACGTACACGTGAAGAAATTTACTGTTTATTTCTCATAGATATTTTTAATCAAGAATCGATTTTTAATTATCATTTTAGCCTGTTTATAAAATCACATCTGGCTACAATAATGGGCACATAATACAAAATACATAAACAGCTTTGTTTAATAAATAATATTGTTATATAACAATAAATTGTTATATGATTTATATTTTTTAACCAAGTCTGTAATGCTATATACAGATTTCATGTTATTTTTCCTCCATATTTCATACATGGTGAAATTAAAGGTTACACTTTGATCCAAATAAAAATGCCCCACATTTACAGTTTTGTCTGTAATTTATTTTTTTTTTTTGCTTTTTGTACTTACACAAGATATGCAATGTAAATCTACTTTTAGTTTCTAGCCTAGATAATCAATCCATCTTGTTCATATTAATTTATCATGCAACTATATTTTCCCTTTGTCTTCTCACATAAGTGTGGGGAAAATATCAGCCTAAATGGAGATCATATCTAGGGGTTGTCTTAATCTTTGTAATCATCTGACCTGAATGTTGCTGATAAACTCCAAGATTTAATCTTGGGATGGTGGACAGGCTTTAACTACCACATGAATGATTGTGCCATCATACACACAAGTAATAACATTAGTAAAATTCTTACATTTGGCAATCATCTTGTGCAGTTTCAAACATGCCTAAGCAAATTCCTGTACCTGACAAGTACTGACAAATAAACCTATTCTGACACTGCTTGGTTATAAAACCTGTTTTTCACACTGATTATAAAAAAAACAACAACAACAACACTAAAACCAACAAAACAGATCTAAAACTTGACTTGGTTAAAATGTATTAGAATTATAAGAAAAAAAATAATTTGACAGAAATTGTAATAAACAATAATTTGACAGAAAATGTAATAAACAATCATTTGACAGAAATTGTAATAAACAATAATTTGACATAAATTGAAATAAAAATAATTTGACAGAAATTGTAATAAAAAATATTTGACAGAAACTGTAATTAAAAAAATAATTTGACATAGATTGTAATAAACAAACACTCATGCATGCAATAAAACATATTCAATTAAAAAAATTATTATATTCATACATTAAAAAAAAGGTCATTTAATCATGTATAGCATTGTAGATGAATTAAAAAATCCTCCCTCTCTACCGCTTCACTTGATAGAGTTTTAACTAAAAGAAATTGTGTGCACTAGTAATGTATACATGGTTAGAAAGGGACCCATCAACTTCGTTTCAATTGGTTAACTTATGATCCGATTCCTTCGCTGATTGGATAACTCTTTATTGCGTCACTGATCCCGCCCCCTCATTACTTTCTGTTAAGACTCGCGCTCGTGCGCGGCAGTAGCCCAGGTTGTGTGTTTTTTTTCCGTTCCAACATGGCGGCGTAAATGAAGTAAACAAATCAATAAACCGTACAATTGAACTGTTTGATAAACTTTCAAAAGCGTATGACGGTTTATAATCCTTTTGGCATATAATTTAGTATATAATAGATTGATAAAATTGTTAATATCATTAACGCGTTTACAAACGTATCGTGTTATGTACAACGATAAAGACGGTAACCATGGGTTACACATTACCCTCGTTCTGATTGGTTAAAGTCTTCGTACGGTTCCTTCGATAATTGGTCAAATATTTGTGCGTCACTTGCTTGCCCCGCCCCTCGGAAGACTCCTGCGCGAGCGCAGTGCTTGGCCGGTTTGTGTGTATTTTCATTCCAGTATGGCGGCGTTTGTTGCGGAGGAGGGCAACTTTCTTTAAATTGGCCGTCATTTAACTCGGACCGTCTGGAGCACTTTATTCTCGTTGGTTAGGCCTTAATTTGGACCCGTAGACCAACCCGAGTTTTGTGTTAAAAAAAAAGAGGATAATTAAACGCAAACATTGCTGCTGTTTGAGAGTCAGGGTGAGTCGACTCTGAGTCGATTAGCACAGGTTGCTAAGCTAGCGCTAAAGCTATTACTCGGCTAGTTGCGCGGATTCGAGTTGGACCGAGTATACGAAGGAGAAAGTTTGGCGGCCGTGACCACACAGTAGGTACGTTTTGTTAGGGATTTAGAGACAGAACGGACGAGTTAAATCTTCAGCTGCTTCTATTTAATCAAGTAGTTGTGCTAGCAGCGCCCGTGCACTTAGCTAACATGCAGACCAAACACTTAATTCTGTATGTAAGTAAGATGGAAGTCAATGTAGATCACATTTAGAGTCTGGTTTGTGTTTTATATCAGAACAGAGTGTCTCCTCTAATCTAGCTAGGCCCGTGTTGTGATATTAACCTTAAATCATATAAGTGAATAATTTCCAACTGAAAACAATCCGAACCGATTCGTGAACCGAGCCAACAGGTTGAACCTCAAACGTTTGATCGGACATCATCGTGTTTTTAAGGGCCTAGAATGTGTAAGGATCGTGATCCGAACCTGAGTTAGATGTCAGATTAGATTAACATTTCCACGTTTAAAGGTTATGCGGTGTTTGGATTCTGTTTGACATCATGGTGGATTCTGAAGTCAGGATAACAACAAGACGACGGAGGCTCTTGGAGGACATTATGTAGTGGTTTATTTGGAGACGCAGCCTGTTTTCTGCCCCGACTTTATTTATTTTTTGTTATTATACGATGCACATTTATCTGGGATCCGAGAGCAAAACGCGTCGTCGGCTCCTATATTTTTAGAAGCAACACGGACAATCTGAAGGTGTGTCAGTCTGGATCAAGAAGCCCTGCCTTTCTCCTCTGGTTGGAGTAACACACTGAAGCCGTCATCAATGCCGTCGGCTCTGGCCGTGTTCACCTGCCGCCCGAACTCTCACCCGTTTCAGGAGCGTCACGTCTACCTGGACGAACCGGTGAAGATCGGGCGCTCTGTCGCACGCTGCCGTCCGGCTCAAAACAACGCCACCTTCGACTGCAAGGTGCTCTCCAGAAACCATGCGCTCGTCTGGTTCGACCACAAGACAGGCAAGGTGAGGCATCACGTGTCAATATAGTACATAAACAGGCCCGAGCTGTGGATCTCCTGCAAAACATATCTGTGCCTCTGAAGTTTACGTCCTTCCTTCCTTCCTTCCTTTCTAAATAAACCTGGTCTTCTTGTTGCTCCATGATGTCAAGCTAAGGACTTTGTGTGGATGTGAAAAATGAGATGTATATCAATACCTATCTCAAGTGCATGTGGATACCTGAACATCTCATCAGCTTTATTCCATTCATTGCTCTTGTATTGGACTTGGTAGTCTTTTAGGAAGGCTTTCCTCTAGGCATTCGTGTTTTGTATTAAAAACAAACATCCATTTCAGTGTTTTAGATTCCTGCTGTCTTGTGCAAAGTGATAGATCAGTGGTTAAGGTGTTGGATTACTGATCGTGAGTTCGAATCCCACGGCCACCAAGCTGCCACTCCTGGGTCCCTGAGCCAAGGCTCTTAACCCTCAATAGCTCACCTTAAATTTAAAATGTATCATTAGTCTGTAACTCCGTGAACCAGAGGTAATGTATTCAACAATGTATACTAAAAAGCACTTTGTGTACGTCGGTCTGGATAAAGGCATGCGTCAAATGACGTAAATGTGTTTATTTAGCTTTATTTAGTCGGTTTCGGGCGTGGTAGCTTTAGGTGTTCAGGTTCTTCCACTCCGACCACAGAGCATTTCTTCTTGATCGTTTTCTGTGCCTTGTGCACGGGGCCTTTGTCATGTTAGAACAGGTTTCGCCCTCTGAGTTCCAGTGAACAGAAATTGTAATGCTTTAGCAAACAACAAATATACAATTGTGTGCTTCTAACTTTGGGGAAACACTTTGGAGAAGAACCACTTATGGGTATGAATGTCAGTACCAAGTTAGATTTCAGACAAAAAATAAAATAAAAAGGTTGGTGGAAACCCATGTTGTGAAAGTGATTGCATATTGGGATCCAAGCACAGTACACTTCACCCTATCAGTAATTAAAATAAATATGGTCCGAAACATCAGCATTGACTACTTTTTGCTGAGAAAGCATGATATTTTAACATCACATGCACGTAGGACTAAAATACAGGATACAGCGTTCTTTTAAAGCTCACCATCGCTGAGGCTTTAATGTTTTTCATACCATAGTAACTAATGCTCGGAGAGAGATGGTAGCATTTACTTGGTTACTCGAAAGACCACAGTATCTGGTATCAGCTGATGCCTAGAGCTAAGGTGTGATAAATTACATCACAGTACACTCTGCTGTAGACTTAGTAATTTTCTAACATCGATTGATTCCGTTGTAACTCGCAGTAGATGCTCAGATTTAGAAATGTATATCTACTCCTCCCTTCCCATTTTAAATAATTCAGTAGCCAAGGATTCTGGTGAATCATTTGAAAATGATTTGGTGTATCAGGATGTAATATATCTACACCCTATCATGTATCTTTGACATGCTCCTGTTTTATTTTTTTGCTCCGCTGTGGCTTTATTTCTTATACAATCGGTGTTTTTCATCTTCCTTCCGTCCAATACGTTTATAGGTCAAACTACGTTCTGTGTTTTCATGCCAGATTCACCGGTTGTCTAATAGTTTAATCTCGGACACGAGGATGTGTATTTGTATGTGGATGTTGGGGGTAAAAAAGGAAAAAGATGATGGGCAGCTGTATTTAGTCCCTCGATATTAAACTCTTCCTCAGAGACAAAATGAACAGCAGTGTTTATATATATATATAAAATGTATATGTATGTATGTATATGTTAGAATATATATATAGTGTGTGTGTGTGTGTGTGTATATATATATATATATATATAATGTATATATGTGTATATGTATATGTATATATATATATATATATATATATATATATATATATATGAGTTAGTGTATAGGTTCTTTTTTAAAATTTATTTAAAATTAAAATATTAAAATAAATTTCTGTTGGAACTTTTTCACCTCAGATTAAAATATATTCAGTTTCTCTACTAAATTACTACTGCAACGGCCCAGAATCCACACAGTAAACACTTTCAGTTTAACTCGTATGTATTTGTGTAGCGCATTTAACGGATATTGTCTCATCACAGCTTTACAGAACATAAGAAATATAGTACAAAAAGTTTACCATTATACAAAAGTTCAAGATTAATATTAGACTTATATTTAAACGTGTTTGTATTTATCCCTAATGAACAAGCCTGAGGTGACTGAGGCAACTGTGGTGAGGGAAAAACTCCCTTAGATGGAAGAGGAAGAAACCTTGCGATGAACCAGACTCAAAAGTGAACCTCATCCTCATTTGGGTGACACTAAAGGGTGTGATTATAAACTGTTCTAAACACCAGAAAGTGTTTTTATGAATAATGTCCTTTCTACAGTCAGATACAGTCAGACAATTGTGACCATAACGCAAACATTCATGCTCTTAGGGAATATAATTAGCTAGAATTCACTCCTCCTGTGGTAATTGTATTGTTTAGATCGGTTTTATTACCGAGCACCTTATCGCAAATGTTCCCCTGATGAAACCAATCCAATCCGAACAGAGCTCACGATGTTAAACGGCACCAATCTGCGCCTCGGCTATTTCCGAATAAAATTCGAATCTGAATTCTCCGTAAATATTTCTGCTTCATACAGCAGAGAATGTGTTTGAAGCTCGAATGCTCCTTTTTATAATGTTGCATTCTTTACTTGTGGGGTCTTAGAGAAACAAGGCAGGCATCAAACATGTTTTAAAGCAACACCATCCAGTATATTTCATGCCATATTGTTTTGTGAAGAGAAAAGCAGGTGCGTGTTTCAGCGAGGTGAACAATGAACCCTTTTTCCATCCTGTAATCCTATTTGCTGATGTTATCAGACAAAGCTGAGGAAAGGACTTGTATTGGCTGGCAGTTGTCTGTCTGTGGCACAGCTTGCAGTCTTGGGATTTGGCAAGACCATCCAGAGGGAATTGCCCAGGTATACAGGTAGGCAACCGATATAGTAATAAGAATAATAAAAAAAAGCAAAGTGAAGGATTGACACGGATGAGTTGATGCTTGTGGTTGTTTTCTGCATAACCACAACAGGTTACAATTCTCTCTCTCTCTCTCTCTCTCTCTCTCTCTCTCTCTCTCTCTCTCTCTCTCTCGCTCTCTCTCTCTCTCTCTCTCTCTCTCTCTCTCTCTCTCTCTCTCTCTCTCTCTCTCTCTCTCTCTCTCTCTCTCTCTCTCTCTCTCTCTCTCTCTCTCTCTCTCTCACACACACACACACACACACACACACCTGTTATTATTTATATTGGTAACATAACTAATATTAGTTCACATGAAGAAATGAATTGATGATCTTATTAAGACCTGTTGATTTACACAGTAAGGAGCTTCATCATCTCCCGTACCTCCTGCGACACGCCGCACGTCAGTATACAAATCACGTTTCTGGATGCCGTCCTGCTTCATTCATCCATTTCTCTGAGCTGATTGTTTATATAAATAAAGGTGCTGTTATTTCACTCTCTCCAGGCAGAGGTTTGTTTATGAACTTCACAGTGAAGCCAGAGATCGTGTCTGAACAACAAGCGGCTGAACACTTGTAAGGTTTATACGGAATTATTATACTAACCAGTAAACGAACCGATTAGTTTTTGGAAACAACAAACAGGGTTACGGTCAAACAGATGACCTTTTTTCTGTATGTTGGTGGAACAGGTTTGTGGATAGAAGTGGTGTGAAGAGATGAAGTAACTGGAACATAATTCTAAGCTTTCAAGTGGGAAGCACCAAAGCATGCTTACTTTAACGATGGTGAAATGACCCATAATGCACTCGTTTGAACTTTTTCACACCGTCCGTAATTCACAGCAGATCAGCAGTGTACATACGCTCACTTCGCGACGTATCGTAGCCGAAACTCGGCTGAAAACGTAGAGGCAGATCAAGGTGTAGCACCAGCAGTGGCGTAACCAGCAATTTATATCGGATGGAGGAGAATAGAAACAAAATAAACTCACGAGTCCATACAATTAAGCTGTTTAGTATTAAACGCTCATGCGTGCAAAATGCATGACTGACCTACAAGCAGGTCATTTTAAATCACGTATAAAGGACTTTCCCGGTTGGGTGACGTCCCCACAGCGTGGTGATCCTTGTCAGCCAGTAAGCTCTTTTGCATAAGTTTGAACTCTTTTGAACTCTTCAGCCAGTTTTGGGTTTTAGAGCCTAGCAAGTGGACAAACGGCTGGAGCTGTGACTCATAAGCCTAGTCCTTCCTTATTTATTTATTTATTTATTTATTTATTTATTTATTTATTTCCCTTCCTTCCTTCCTTCTCTCTTGCCCCTTCTACTGATTTTGAAAGCCACCTTAACACGTACATGGTGCTGCTGCACATCGGTTAATAGAATAAACACTATGGATTTATGTGCGTTTTATATCATTTAATTTGAAGCTGAACAGAAATGCTCAGGTTGCTCTGGTGTGTGGATCTGTTATTAGGACAGTGTAGTATTCAAACCATAATTCAACAAATAAAAAACCGTAGTATTGTTTAAACAACGCTATCAAACGCTGCCGTGACCGACAAAGACAAACCGTGTCATCGTCATACAAAGCATGTCGAAATGAATCGCAGATCAATTGCTTCTGAACATTTTCATAAGCCATGGATGTGAGTCAGCGTTGGAAAAATATCCCAGGTGCTGGGAAATACTCAGGTGTGGTGCTGAGAGTAAGGGTGAACGTCTCCGTGCGAGTGAGTTTATCCTGTCAGACACAGTCACACAATTCTGCTGTAGACAATAAGGAAATAAAAGGAAACTGTAGTCAATGGATTCAAATCTTTTTTTTCTTTTTACATCTTTTACCACCAGTTGTGTCAGAACAGGTTCACACGATCAATACACGATCGATACAATTATTTTTTTTTTTGTCCTTCGTTTTTTTTTTTTTAATCTCTATCATCAACACCACACAAGCAGCATTTCTCCAACTCCTAAGCACATTGATCCTCAGGCTTTTTTTCCTGTTAGAGTAATGCATGTTTGTGCTTGAGGTCTTGTTCAGACTGCTCATTTCAGGCCTGAGCTTGTCACAGCAGGTACAACTTGTTTTTTTAATCCCACAACGAGCGGGACGTCTAATCTAGTTACAAACATTTTTGACTCGAAGCGTGGTCAGCTTGATCTTTAAGACAACACCCGCACACAGACAGATCAGTCTGTATAGATTTATCCACCAGCTTTCTCAGCACATGAAGGCAAAACAAAGCGATATCACAGCAAGAATAAAAGAACACAACAAACACAAGGCTTCTTATCGGTGGACAGATGATGATGATGATGATTGGGAACGTAAAGTTGACTAGATTTAAAGGCAGGGTCTCCGTTGTTTTAAAGCCAATGTTAACATTTGAAATCACCAAAACAAACACACCCCTAACCCAAATGGGTCCCACCCCTGTATCAATAGCTCCACCCACACATACATATGTAACCCAGACAACAAATGGAAAGAAATGTGTCTTTATCATAGCTGAAGGGAAGAACAATACGATTGCAGATAAACAAAATAGCAAAAATGACACACAAGCATAATCATGCAAATGACAAAGGCATAAATTAGTTCTGTGTAACAAAGCAAAACCAAATAAACTTAAGTAAAGTCGGCCGCATATTCACAGACTCGAGTTTTCCTAGTCAATAACTCCTGAGCTAAACGCTGTTACTACACAAAATGCAGTTGTAGCTGCCTCTCTACATTACTATGATAGAAAAGAGGTGTTATTTGTGTAGTAACAGCGTTTAGCTCAGTAGTTATTGACTCTGGAAACTCCAACCTGTGAATATGTGGCCGACTTCCTGCTCCTTCAGTTCTCTCCAGCGCTGGAAAGCTGATCCTATATTAACACGTTGCCTTATCGTAAATCTTTCTTCTTTCTTTCTTTGTTTTTATCCTCCATGTCGATGTTAACCGCTTTCTGCTACTGTCACACATGCACACTGAACACTCTCTCCACACATATTGACAAGACCCGCCCCTTTCTGCTCATTGGCTATACGTTAGTTTTGTTTTTGTTTGGTGGCCCAACGCAGTTTTCTGAAGCATTTCTCAAACAAAGGGGACCCCACCTTTAAGTCTTATCCTCATGTTTGGTGTACACATTGCATTTTGTCACTTCATTAATCAGCTATTGATGGATACTCCGCGGGTATATAAGCGGGCCATGTGATTTAGTGTTTGGAAACAGGCTCGTTTCCCAGTGTGTCCCTGCTAGCGGAGGAGACCGGAGACGTCACAGGCAGACCCGTAGAAACTCACTGTATAGACAGAATCATCAGTCGATCACAGGCCGACAAGCCGTCTTCCGATCCGTCTGCTCCGTGCTGCCATTATGCGAGCCCTTTGGTGCTGGAACAGGACCAGATTTACTTGTCAGCTTTTTCATTCTGATAGTTTTAGCAGAGTGTCTGTTATTGCCAGACTAATAGTGCAAGTAGTTTAAGGGAAATGAAGTTCCCAGTAGAAGAGTAACGTCATCACCGGCATCTTGGTGTAATCAGTGTTTCCCGACAATGTACGGGTAATGCGTTATTCAGATCGTATCCATTAACACGCTGGCTTTTTGGAAATGCTTTCGAGGCTACTGGCATGTTTTTAGGATGGATGGATTGGTTGGTTTCTCTGCACTGAGTATACCACTATAGCACTTTTTTCTGCAGGTCTAATCCAGTGCGGCAGCGACATTCAGTTCCTCAGTGTAACTAGAACATGCTCATATGTTTCTCAGTAAGAGAACCCTGAGTGTGTCTAGGGTTCAGTTTAACAATAAACCTTTCCTGGTAAAAGAATGTAGCTCCAAATAAATTAGACAAGGCAGCAGGAAGCTTTAGTAAATTCCACAAGAGGTGGTTAAATACGATGAAGAAAAACAAAACCTTCATAACGTTTGCACTTCAGCGTCTGAGACGAATGGGGGATGAGAATGAACGCGAGGCTGGAAATAAAAAATAGGAACCAGGTGAAACTGAAAGAGAAACAGGTTGCCGAGACAACCCTGCTGTAGACTTGTAGTAGTGTTGCACATGTGGCAGAGGGCAGAGTAGGGCAATGTGGTGATGTAATGAGTTTTAAGAGGATATTGTCGTCATTTATCTCCAGCTGACGCCAGCTGAAGATGGAATGGGACAAAGCCATAACAGTGCTACAGAAATAAAGATCATGTTATCGATCTGTTTCATCAGACACGACTGTATAACCACGGCATCGTATTTCAACCCGAACGACTCCGGTGTTCATATCAGTGTGCCTTCAGTGTGCTTTGCTGTGAGATGGCATCAAAAAATGCATCATGTTCTACTCTCTTACGAAAGAGCTTAAACGCTGACGATATTTAGCACGATACTTTTATAGCATCTGAGCATGCAGCTCGGTGTAACGAGCGCTAGGTGTCAGGTATGTCAGATAGTTGGCTGGTTGCGTTGGTTGCACATCGATGAGCCAAAACATTCTCACCTGCTGCTCATATGCTCTTTGAAGAACTGGAACTCTAAGAGGGTCCGAGTGCTGGTTCAGAGCTAGCACTAGTGCTGGTTCAAATTTGGTTCCACTGGCGAACCTTCTAAGAACCGGTTTGCCTTTCCACCGGCTAGAGAGCCATCACAGAGCAGAGTATGACGTCACTGTATACGCGTCACGTTACACAACAACGGTAGCGCAGCAGTGGCAAACACATCAATAACAATGGCGGATGTTGCTTTACTGTTAATGCTCATGGCTTTGCCAAACGTGGCGAATCCAACGTGTTCGTGCAGCTCCATGTAATCTGTATAAACGGAGGTTGTAATCGAGAAAGTACATAACATTATTTTATCAACACAGAAAAAAGTTAGCCTTAGCATGTAGCTAATCACTATCGTGTGTGCTGATAATGTATCATATTGCGGTAAAGTAAATGTGTATTAAACATTAGTAAACTTTAGGTACATTATCAAAGGTGCTAACAGTAGCCCCGCCCACAGTCCCTTCTAACGTTTTTGTGCTACTTAAGAACCACTTCAAAAAAGAAAGAACTGGTTCTAAATTAGGCTCTGGCTCCGAACCAGCACTCGAACTGCCTCGGTGGAAAAGGGGCATTGGACATTAGCGGATAATCCTTTATGTTGTGAGGTAGAGCTGCCACCCAACCAACCTGCATCCCACACATCCTCGATTGTGTTGAGATACGGGAAATTTCCAAGCCAGGCTTCTTCCTGAGTGATGCGTCCCGAACGATGAAACCACTGCAGTGTCTAGATGTTCCTGCTCAAGGAATATGATCAGATATCTTTGATGGAGTGGACCGGGCCATAAGTTTAGCTGGGAAACCCTGTACTCAGATCCGCTCCATAGGCGTTCAGCTAAACATGTACATGTCCATTAAATCGGGACTCTCCTGGACAAGTTCTGCTGCTGTCCTCTTGCAATAAACATAAGGACTCGTCCTATCAAAAGTCACTTAGGTTTTGCTGCATGTTCATCGCTCCTGCGGCCAACACGACAACCCAGAGAGCTGGCTGTCCTTATCGTCTAATACATCATCAGATACTGGTGCAAGGTCTGTGATCAGTGTTGTTCATTTGAATATTTATTATTATAGCAAATGCTGAAGTTTCAAATGGGTTTTCTGAATAATTATCATCTTGTACATTTCTCTCTGTCATATCCATACATCTATCCAGCCCACAAATACCACTGGCTCCTTTTAGCTCATCAGATACACGTCACCACGAACTGTTGGTGATCCTGCTGTTGTGTATTATAATCTTTTAAATGCCAGTCCAGTGACATACCGGTTGAGTTCTGGACAAACTAATGTGCTCCGACTCTATTACAAAGCAGGATTGTGGATTAAATCTGTCAATTTTATTTGTTACAGTTAAGAACGAACGATTAAGGAATCATTTCTCAGGCACCTGTTCACGGAAATATGACCATCAGAAAACACGTTTTACTTTGAGACCCACGTTTTCCGTGGCTTTGATGAGAGAAATGGTTCTGCGATGTGTGTGTTTCAGAGAAATATAACCTGTAGGTTTTGTGCGTGGTGACGTCATCCAGCTACACAATCTATCTCAGCAGACGGTCTGATTGCATGTGTCAGAAAACCTAAAGCTGCAGTTTTAAACCGCTTCGGCTCAGCGTCGGTCCCGTATGACCTCGTTAGTGCAGGATAAACCGTCATCTCCGGAACTAACGAGACGTCGGTTTTCCAGCATTTTCTTCTTATTTTTTTTTTAAAAAAACCTCTCGCTCATTTCTGATGTCAGATTTTTTTTGTGTGTGTGTAAATGCGATGTCATTGCTGAAAATAGAAATGAGTTAATGCCCTTCTCTCAAGTCTGTTATTATTATCAGCAGCTTTGAGAAGTGACAGTTACTCAGCAGCTGACTGAAGCCACCAGACTCCACTGCCTGATGGGGAACGAACACACACACACACACACACACACACACACACACGCACACACACACACACACACAGAGGCAGCTGTGCACAGCTCTTATTTGACCCTGCCTTATTTAAACTGAAATGAGTCTCATGTCTGGGGGAAAAACTGACACACGGCTCGTGGACCGTTAAGTCCGGACCGTGTTTGGCCTTTTGCAGGTACCACGACTCGAAACATTTCAAACATCACCTGCTTTTAGTAAAAATATTTAAACAAACCATAACATGCAGTGAAACTCTCCTCTCCACCTCTGAGCTCCAGGGAGCAGCTTTAGGGCAGAGCGTGTTTAAATTCATCTCCAAACATCAGCGCCTACGTGACGGCCCGACCTGACAGACTATGGGAGATATGCAGCGTGAAAGCCTGGCGTTCTGTCTAAACCTTCACTCGTGTTACGTGATTCGACTCCTGTTATATAACCGAGGGCACAGACTCACTTCTCACCGTGGGATTTAGTCATAAAGTAGCCATAGCAGCTCCAATTACACCAAACTATTTAACTAGAATAATAAGGAAGTGCTACTTTTTCTATCTTCCGGGGCATTTGTTTGGGATTCATGACTACGCACAGACATACTGGCATGCGCTCTGTTTGTACAGCATCATAACAAACTCGTTTATTTTTATTTCTCTTCATTTTTGCTTTTATAGCTTCCTTAAATTATTGCCAGTGATATTTAAACTAAGATGATCTTGATGACACGCTTACTCTAGATAAGCGTGTTTTGCTAAACGCAGGAAGCACAAGTCAAGTTTGGAGCTTTGTTTATAACGCTACATATCTAATCGAACTTGTTAAAAATGGGCAAGTTGCTAACTTTTAACATGTATCGCATAACATCTCCAGCTCCGTCAGTACTCCACACACACCGAGCAACGTCTCTCCACACACATCCTCATCCACAGGTTACACTCGTTTCTTTTTGTCTGTGTCAGCACGCACAGCGGCGTAAACAACAGCTGTGGGGAAGGCGACATTGTTTTGCTCCCATGTATCTTAATGTTTTGTTGTGTTTAGTCTTGTTCAGCAAAAAATGTATAGCCGAATAGCTGGGAAGAGATCTTTCCTTCACGTTGTGTTGTACCTTGACTTGCTTTTAACTTAACAAGCAACTTAAATCCTTCCTTTTCCAACAAAATCCCAATTTCTTTCTACGAATTCTTTCCACCTATCGCACGCCACGTTTGTTCTTTTCCCTCCGCTCAAAGCTACAGGCAATGCTATTGTCAGTGTGTGATGGTAACTGGTTATGCACTGTTCCACAAGTCTAGTAGAAAGTATCACGGCGCTGTTTCCCTTTTAAATGTCTTCCTAGCTGAGATTTAATGAATCAGGTCCCTCAGTATGCCAAGTTCAGTGTTTTCAGCACAAGCTAAAGCTAAAACAGGTTGGCACTAAAGCCCAGTTGGTGCTAACAGCCTGGTAGCTCTAGCAGGATTTTTATTAATCCTAATCCTGGATGATTTTCTACTAGTCTTTTATTTGCCTTTATAATAAATCTGAAAAATTGAGCTGAAGACTCATTTCTTTAGCTCTGGATCCAACCTACAGTTTTCTTCTATCCAGTTCATGCTAGGGAACGACGAGGCATCGCTCCTTTCTTCCAGTTCCCTTTAGGGTTTCTACGTCAGTGTAAACACACTTATCACCGCTTAGTCTTGGCATTAGATCCACAAGTCCAACTGTAGATTGTATTATTTACACACTGCGTGTTTTCTGCCATATGAACGATGGGGGGAAAAAACGATGGTGAGACCATAACGGGCTGATTGTACTGCTTTCATGAGGCAAAGGACACAACAGGAAAGGAATGCGGTCCTATAAAAAGTCTCGAGCTGCTCTGGTGTGGAGCCATTGAGAGGTTTCTGAACTGGGGTGGGGTGGGGTGGGGTGTAAATTCATCACAACAAACCAAGTCAGATATTTTTCACTCCGAAAAATGAGTAAGATTATTAAAGCGGTTTCTACTCTCACTATTCCTAGTTTGCTGCAGATTATTAAAATATTAGATCGATCTTGTGATCGTCACAGTGCACTTTTTGTATTGCAGCATCGTTATCATGAAATCTTTTGGGAGGCAAAAAAGAACAGTGGCACAGCACAGTGGTTAAAAACTGTATAGAATGGGATATTCTATTATTAAGACAATAATATAATATTATAATATAGATATTAATTAGTGATATTCATTTTGTACTTTTTTAATTTTTATTAAACAAAATTTTTTTAAAGTACCCCCCAAAAAACAAACAACAACAAAAAAAAAAAAATAGATTGCATTTTAATTCATTATTTTAATGCAACATTACCACTATTTTTGTCACGTTTCCCCACAGATTACGTATCTGACTGAGAAATATGCTCATTTCTGGATTATTCGACTTTTTTTATTTTCAGAATACTGAAAATCGCGTCCTAATATAAAATATGTAATATTTCTCATTGACGGTGTGCTAAACAAATATATAATAATTAATATACATTTATTAAACCTGTTCTTAATCTTTTTCTCTCTCTGGTTTAATCACATTTTATAATACTAAATTATAATTAATTCTTAAACTTGTGTAACGTGTTAATTTAAAATGCATTAACTTGTATTTAATATACAAGGCATATATGTGTGTATACATTTATGTATACGTATATTTTAAATATTAATATAAAATATAAAATATTTAAATATTTATATTTTTATATATATATATATATATATATATATATATATATATATATATATATATATATATATATATATATATATATATTATATTAAATATATATATATATATATATATATATATTTATATTTAAATTATCATTGTGGAAACCATTTCATCCTGTAGATGTGATATTTACATCCTCACAACATTTACCATAAGCTTTTTTTCTTTTTAGAAGAAATTTCTCAGGCCTGTGTATTAAGCGCTTTATCTATCTGTCTGTCTGTCTGTCTGTTTGTTTATTTATTTGTTTTTTATTTGTTTTTGTTTTTTTAATTTATTTCTGTAATGTTCTGTAATTATTTCTTCAATGTGATGATTGACAGAAGTCTGAATAAAGACTTTACTGTTCAGGGAAAGGCAGAAAGGATTTCCTCACGTGAGAAATATTCTGGAGGCGTTCTGATGGAAAGACACACACACACACACACACACCACACACACGCGCACACACACAGGCTAAGTTCTTGGAAAAGATCCAGTGAATGAGAGCATACCATGCGGAGGGTCTCAGCTTCGGCTCTGACCGAGAGTTCACAAGAACCGACTCTCTGTGTTCAGTGTTTATGGTACTTATTAACAGCTGTACCTAATCCTCTACACACACTTGTCAACATTCGAAACTCCTGTATTTCCTGAAACGTCTTTTCACAACAAGACGTGCAAGAGATGGGATCTGCTGTCTCGTAGTCTTGCATTTTTGTAGCGTGTGCATGATGCGAATGCAGGTTTGAGTGAACTTGTGATAGATTGCCCAAGCTTGTATCTGAAAAGGAGAGAATTTGCTGCTCAACGTCTTAAATTTTTACAAGCCTCCAGATGGTTTTCAGAAAACTTCCTGTTTTTTTTTTTGTTTGCACCCTGATTTAAGGGTCAGAAAAAAATACGACCGTGTGAATAATTCTAGGTTCGGCTATATATAGATTTAGCAGTCGACACAGTCACAGTCGCGTAATTAAGCTTCTTGATTTTCGACAAGAAGATGAAATATTCGACTGTTTTGTGTTGCTCAAGAAAGCGTGAAGAGGTGATTTTGGTTTTTGTGTTCGACACGACGCACGTTAGGTCGTGCTAGCAAACGTAGTGAGCTCAAGCTCTTGAGCTTGCATGTGGTTTGTTAAGAAAAATACAACGATGATGATAACCTGTTCCTTTGGGAGATAACTCGACCAGTTGAGTGTGACAACGGGCGAAGATGCTGGTGAAGATGCCTGCGCTCGCCGTCATTCGGATACCAAAATAACTCCTCTGCCTGTAGTCTTCTTTCCCTTAATTATCACCTCATGAAGTGACAATTGTGCGATTCTCCTCACTGAGATTCTCCTGCACGGGCGACTTTAGCGAGTTTACCAGCTTATGTAAAGGCTTGTGGTGCATTATGGTGCGAGACAGAGAGGTGGCAGGTGGTGTAGGAATGTTAATGCTAATGCAGAGTTTAGGAACAGGATGTGGAGGTGAAGCTGCCCTACATGAGCTCTGCTTGTGACCGAAGCAAGCTATCGGGTGAAACGCGCAGGCCAGCCATTTAAACGTGTGGTGATCTCACAAAATGTGTCACTTACCGCCCACCACCACGTGTAATTGTGATGCAGAGTGAAATGATCTGTCAAGAGTTATGCTGTTGGTACAGCTTGAACTGTCAGGAAGTCCACCGCTTAAGACGATACCGTTATCAACATCACAGCAGTCAGTGCCGCACAATCGAGCCCAGTATGATAAGACGTTAACAAATTCGAGAAAAGACGAATAAAGACGCTTTTTTTTTTCTTAGTTTGATTCTTTTGATTTGAAAATTTGATTCTTAATTCTGATTGGTCAGAAGGGGTGGCTTCTTCATACCGCTTGTATGAATGCACTCGTCAGTTATAGTGTTCTGCTGCGGGTTCGTGCGAAACGGGAAACGCTAACCTGAGGCTGTGTGTGTAAAATAAACCTCGGAGAAATTGTTTGTGACCGTATGCGTTCTACCTTCATTGGTCAAGGCATCTACTGCGGAGTTCTGGTCTGCCTTCGAGCTCTCTGGTGGCTGGAGATATTAATCTGGGCTTGTTTGAAAGCTAATGAAAAGCACTTCTAAACATTTATAACCTAACATGCATGACTTGTTGTGATCTGGACCCATCAAGCTATTGGAATTTTTACTTTTGCTAATGGTGTAAGGTCTTTGTGAAAGAACACGACCATGTGACTGGTCTGCTTGGTCTCTGTGACAGTATGAACTTACACAGAGATTTGTACAGGAGACATGTCAAAATAGTGTGTGTGTGTGTGTGTGTGAGAGAGAGATTCTCAAAGGAGTCTCCAGTGGCATTACATTGTAACAATCAGCCTGATGTGAGAAAGTCTTCAGGACGGACGCTTTGTGGTTTCTACAGAAAATAAATAAATAAAGGAACATCTTGGAGCCGTAGCATAAAGTTACACTGAACTATAAACAGACAAAAAGAACCGGTCTTGTTGATTACTATGAAAACTAATCAGAACGATCACCTACTTTTATCTTTTAACTCGTACTTTATCCTAGGTTTGAACTTTAACTGCAGGTGAAGGAATGTTAAGGTTATAGTGTGTGAAGTAAATGATTTAAAATGGTAGTGAATCATTGAACTGTCAAACTGTGAATCGTCATGGTAATTAACATTGTAGAATATTTTAATACAGTAATAAGATTTTAAACACACATTCCAGTTTTTCGGTGTGTGTCTGTGTGTGTGTGTCTGTGTGTGTGTGTCTGTGTGTGTGTGTCTGTGTGTGTGTGTCTGTGTGTGTGTGTCTGTGTGTGTGTGTGTGTGTGTGTCTGTGTGTGTCTGTGTGTGTGTGTGTGTGTGTGTCTGTGTGTGTGTGTGTGTGTGTGTGTGTGTGTGTGTGTGTGTGTGTGTGTCTGTGAGTGTGTGTGTGTCTGTGAGTGTGTGTGTGTCTGTGAGTGTGTGTGTGTCTGTGAGTGTGTGTGTGTCTGTGAGTGTGTGTGTGTCTGTGTGTGTGTGTGTGTGTGTCTGTGTCTGTGTGTGTGTGTCTGTGTCTGTGTGTGTGTGTGTGTCTGTGTGTGTGTGTGTGTCTGTGTGTGTGTGTGTCTGTGTGTGTGTGCGCGCCTCTGATTTTATGTAACCATGGGGACCAGGGAACGAGAAACCGCCTCACACAAGGTGCTCAAGCTGCTGTGGTGTTGTCGACTTTTTTTTGTATTGTCTGAATCAGACTGGAGTTATTTGATGCCGCCTGCACGCTGACACAGGCGAGTGAAAGCCAATCTGTCCTGCTTCTGAATCAGACGTTACTGTCACACCAGGAAAGAGGGACTAATTATGACCACCATTGGGTTGTTTCAGCGATTTATTTGTTTGTTTGTTTGTTTGTTTGTTTGTTTATTAAGACTTTATGATCTAAACCCTGGGGGGTTGGAGATGTCACTCTTGCCTGTCTTCAAAACTTGAGAGCCCTGCTTATGTTTACATTATAATTATTTGAGTTTCCCTGGTTATTGACATTTCTGTCTTAACTGAGGGGATTCTGATCAGAGGAAGTTTAAAATAAAAAAAATGTTTAAATGTAATATATTTTTCTCCTGGTCCTTATTTTAAATGGGTCATAAAAAATATCAATAGTTATCGATATCGACCGATATGAAACACTGATATAGTCATACAGTTTTCAGCCATATCGCCCAGCCCTGGTCTGAGTGTGGGCGCGTGCCGGTGGTGTCTGTGGGCGCGTGCCGGTGGTGTCTGTGGGCGCGTGCCGGTGGTGTCTGTGGGCGCGTGCCGGTGGTGTCTGTGGGCGCGTGTGAGGAGTTTTGGTTTGGTCTGTTGGTTGATTGGTGGCCCAGTGGATAATGTTTCTTCCTCAATGATCCCTGTTTTATTTTGATCCTACACTCATTTTAGCGCCTGTGTGGGTTCTCCGGTGTCCTCACACCACTCGACAACATGCTCTTACGATCCACTACACTAAATACAAACATGCGTCCATTGAGAGAAAGTATTACATTCATAAGACTTGCATAACGAAGGTCAATCCGTTTATGCCACATGCAATGTACAGTACTTACGAGTGAATCTCTATAATCTTTCCAATAAGTTGCAAATCGTTCAAGCAGAACTCGGACTCTCTAGACGTGATGACTCATTAATAAAAAAAAACCTTCTAATGAAATAATGGTTGAACTTGAACGCGTCTGGAAAGCAGGTGACGTGGAGCACAAGTCTTATTGACTTTATAGATTATTATAAAGCTTTCTTCTTTTTTTTTCTTTACAGTTTTATCTCCAGGACACCAAGAGCAGCAATGGCACCTTCATCAACAGCCAGCGTCTGAGCCGGGGCTCCGAGGAGAGTCCCCCGTGCGAGGTGCTCTCTGGTGACATCATCCAGTTCGGTGTGGATGTGACGGAGAACACGCGCAAAGGTTAGCCTCATGATTACAGCCAGCATCTGTAATGACTAGTAGCTTTAAGAGAAGATCGTTCTTTGACCATTTCCTGCTTGCGTTGCTCAATAACAACACCATACACACATTCTGTGTCCTGTGTGCCTTATAATAATCACAGAACACGTCTCGAATACGCAGCATGCTTGAACGATTAGGGTGCGTCACCCCGAGAGACTTCTTGAAAAGTTCCAAGGAGGGTTAAATTACTTACATGGCAGGTGAAACGTTTCACGCAGCCAAACAGCCATTTCACAGAGCCTGTCAAATCTGTCTGTGTTTTGAAATCCAAGAGCACTTCAAGATCGCTGCCTCGAAGGTGTTGTAACGCCAGCGGATGAAACAACGGCTTTCACAATCCGATAAGAACGCAAACTCCCTCGCGTTCAGAGAGCAAAGGCAATCTCAAAGTCAGACCATTAGTAAGAAGACCGTTCTAAGATTATGGACTAATAAAGATGTGGGTAAGGTTTTGAAGAAATGCTCATTTTATTTTAATTTGAGTTATTTCCCCTCTGTTAGCCTCTTGAGGGGTTTTGCGTGGTTTAAATAGTCTTGACCGTCGTATACGATGCACCGTGCCTTCACGTCGAAGGAGTTCAGGCATGTAAAGCTGTTAGACTGGTGTGTGAGTCAGTGCTACAAGGGAGTGCCTTCGCATTTTTCATTACACACTCAAGCAGCAGCAACTGAACCGTCATTCACAGAAACGGTGGGTTATTAAAAGTTTCCCTGTGCCGCTAAGGATTTTCGCCGGTCTAAAGCAGCTAATAAATGTCGAAGCAGATGTGAACTCGATGTCTCTGTCTCTGTAGTGTTCTTTTGAAATGACTGATTATCTTCTTTCTTTTTCCCCCCCTGAAGTCACTCATGGCTGCATAGTGTCGTCCATCAAACTCTTCCTTCCAGATGGCATGGAAGCTCGGCGGCGATCAGAGTAAGAGCTGTTTACAGTGTGTACACACACACACACACACACACACACACACACACACACACACTGTGGAATTAAGCCTTGTTTAAGGCAGGAGATTCAGGGCTCCACCACATTACTGTGTAACACTGTCTCCTACTTAACAGTCTAAACCTTCTGCTTGTGTAAAAATGAAACAATGCCGTCAATAATACGCCAGCTTATAGCTCCCAGATTAACACTGCGCCAACCGCATGCTCAGGTCATCACTTATGAGACTCGGATCATCCCTGTAGCCCCAGAGTACTTTTCTGGCTGCTTCTGCGTATAACTGAATTAAATGGTGACACGTGATCAGCTATCGACAAGTAAGTAGCATTTTTGTCAGATCGAAAAGGTTGCAGTGTTTTATTTTGTTTATGTATGAAGAAAGAAAAAAAAAGCAGGCCATTGTTGTTCAGATTAAAGATGACAAATGGACCGATTGGGCCATGTATGACTGGGTCTGGGTTGTTTCACATCATCTCATCAAGGTTATGTAAACAGAATACAGAGCACAGCTTAATCAGCTGTTAGCGTTAGAATGAAGCATTCAACACATCTTGAAATAGACATTGTGTAGTGTGGATGTCAGCTGGTGTTAGCTGGAGGTCTCACAGGTCAGCTTCACTGTTTGGTTTGGTGTTGAGCTGGTTCATGGCATTTGGATATGCTCCCCCCCTCTCTCATATGCTCGTGCTCTCTCTCTCTCTCTCTCTCTCTCTCTCTCTCTCTCTCTCTCTCTCTCACCAGCATGCCAGCGAAAGTTTCCCTGAGACATGTAGCTGGCTCACAATGTATGCCGCATACTTAGTGCTGGAAAGCTGTGGAAAGTGTACTGTACGCTGGCATCCATGCTAATCCTAGCAGCATTGTCGTTTGTAGCCGCTTTCCTCGTTTAGCACTAAACCTGGAACTTAAGTTCAGGTCCATTAAAGGAAATCGGAAATTCTAACAAGATAACTAATGTTGACTTGTCTGTCTGTCTGTCTGTCAGTAGTTTGGCTGAATTGAGGTGTGTTTTGCTATATGAATGAACGTGAGGGAGTAAAAACACAAACTAATAATCTATCATTAAACTAAAGAGTTTAAAAAGTTTTTGTTTGTATGTAGTTCTTAGAAACAAGCAGTGTGTCGATGGCTGAGCCATATATGTTTATTTAAAAGCTCAGTAACTCCGAAAACTGCAGGATAATGTAATAAAACCTCACAGTACAAGACAGTAATCCTGCCTTTACACACACCGCTAAAGCTTCAATATGAGCGAGCCACAGGTCAGTGTTGTTTACATTGGTTACATGCTGTCGTGTTAGTTAGCCAAGTACTCACTTTGTGTTTCACAGGGAAATCTGTCAACACACACACACACACACACATCACATGGAGTTATGTTATGGCACATTTTACTTTTTTTACGTATGTGAAACACTCCTTGAAATCTCTTGCTCTCTCTCCCTCTCTCCTCCTCTCTCTCTCTCTCTCTCATTTTCTTCCTGCGTGTTCTCTCTCTCTCTCTCTTCTTGCTCTCTCTCTTTCTTCCTGGTCTCTTGGAGTTCTTCCCTCCGTGCCTGCAAGAGTGTTTAAAGACCTCCGGGGTGAATTTTGTTGTGAGATCCCAATCTGATCTTAGATCAGCTCCATGTTCGTCTTCATGCTCAGCTCTCAGACTGTTAACGGCCCTGTTAACGGGGATATTTATAGAAGCCACACACTGCTCGTTGTTGTTGAGCCTCTTCTTCTCTTGGGAGCACAGCCAGGATGAGCGAGATGCGGGCCCTGGGCTTGCTTTTACTGTATGTCTCTATGCTCCTCTGTGTAAAGTTTACTTTAAGGTTATGGGCTTTTGCAAATAGCATGTGAGAGGTTTTTTCCTCCAGTGTGCACCAGGACAGACCTGAGCCCAGAGAAGCTTCTTTCCAAGCAAGGTTCTGGAAAATTCTTCCCAGCTATCTGACAGAAGACATCTGCTAAAGATATTTCTCCATGCTTTTTGAGAAAGTTGCTCAAAAGGCTTGTGTTTCCATTTTGTTTCATCTGGAAGCTGATGTGGTAACTGTTTGATGGAATGGGGGTAGATATATTGTAGGGTAATGTAGATATAGACAGATGAAGTGACTACAGGGCAGGGCATCGTGCTGTTCTTTCCCTTTTCTGTGAGAACAACGTGCCAAAGGGAGACGGCGCTTTCCTCTGGGCCTGATCCCGAGCGTGTTGCCTCATTATCGGTTCTCTCTCTCTCTCTCTCTCTCTCTCTCTCTCTCTCTCTCTCTCTCTAACACACACATAGCTATAATATTGGTTTCCTTTAGTGCCTTAACGTGCTTTGAGTAACACACCTAAAAATAATATCAGAAGAGTTTTGGGGTTCAGTCAGCATTACATTACATCCTAAAGGTGTTCAGTGGGTTTGAGGTCAGGGCTCTGAACAGGACATGAGTTTTAGTGCTCTGACCCTGACAGACCGTGTGTTTGGTGCGATTGGTTCAGGCTTCTTAATTTCAGGAACCTTTCACTGCCACTATGCGCCATACAGACATTTTAGACAATTATGCGCTTCCAGCTTTGCGGCAACAGTTTCGGGAGGAACCACATCCCATAATGTGACGATCAGGTGTTCACATGCGGTTTTGCAGAACCAAGTCAAATACAAACTGATGCACTTTATTTGTAAAATAGACACCGTTTTAATTTAGTGTAATTAATACACACGGCTTTGACTTACAACGTGGGACAAGAATGTTGCGATGGTGGCTTGTATAAGGGGTTTCTACACAAGGTTTTTATTTTTATTTTTTGTGAATTAAATGAGAGTGTAAAGTGAGAGGCCATGACTAAACACGGGTCTGTTAATGGTCACTGTGCAGTATGGTAAAAACTCCCAAAGACATTGTTGGTGCTTGTGTCTTCAGCCTTAGCACAGCAACACTAACGTGACTCACTGGAGGCTTACATAAACCTGACAAGACATGTGTGAGCACACACACACGCGCACACACACACACACACACACACACACACACACAAAGAGCAGACAGTGTGCCTTGGGCTCCATTCTGCTTTCATTTTAGGAGAAATCAGCTGCAGCCAGGTTGGAGGGTCGAGCACTAGATGAGCTTTAAGAGATTTGACATTTCAGTTCAGTAAATATCGGCGTCTGATTTAACGATCTCCCAAATCTAGACGGACGTCCGACACGGCATGATGTGTGTCATGCCACGGCAGACGGATCCTGAAACAAAGCGATTCTACAATCAGCTCCAGATCTCCACACTTCTCCTTGGCTCAATGGAATGCACTCCGACCTGTTAGCAGTGTTCTTTCAGCGTGTTTACTTTACCATGGAGGTCGCAGCCACGTGATCAGGTTTAGCTTCACTGAATGAAAAATGTTTGTGTTGTGTGTGTGTGTGTGTGTGTGTGTGTGTGTGTTTTAAAGGCATTTTTCAGCTTTACCTAGTTTAACCTTGACGTATAGAGAGTGCTAGGAGTCACCTCACTGCTGTAATTTGTAGACTGTGCTGAAACTGGACCAGAGAAGTGACCAGTCCACTCACGAGGATGTGAAATGAGGAATCTTTTTTCAAAACGGACGGAAATGCTACTAACCTGTGGAAGATTTTCAAAACCGGAAATGAAATGAAATGAAATGAAGAATAACCATGACCTGTTAACACCCTGATTTGACTGGAGTTAAACCAGCACTGTTTCTCTGTAACTCGGGTAACCGAAACTAACCCCAAAGAGGAAGAGTCGTGTGTTTGGTTCTCCAGCGAATGATTGTGTTGATCAAAAGGAAACGGCGAGCTAAAGGTTGAAGGGGGGAAAAACAAAAAGGAATCACCTGACGTTACGGTTCTCCTAGGGAAGTTATCGCCTGTATGCCGAGTAGGAAAGGGTGTGAACTAAAGGTACTGTGCTTTTTTTTTTTTTTAAACTGACTATAAAGCAATCGGCATTCCACAATTATCAGTGAAGTATCGCTGGAGTTAGGAGGATAATCTTTTAGAAGTCATAGAACAAATCCAGTACTTATTAGAGTGTTTATGTGGCAGTTGGAGACACGATGCTTCATGTACGATGTAGCTAAAGTATTATCACGAGGTGTAAAACACAGATTATATATATATATATATATATATATATATATATATATATATATATATATATATATATATATATATATATATATAAATAAAACGTCTGTATTCAAAGCCGACACTTTCGGTCAGTGTTTGTAGCTGTTAAATAAAAAAAAAAATACAAATAAAAAAGATTCCTATTATTTGCAATACAATAACAATTGCATTTACATACAATTACAATAACAGTTTCATGCCAAAAGCTCCTTTCTTTTTTTTTTCTTTAGCTGCTATAATTTCAACCTCACAGATGCTCTGAGATAAGAAGAATAGAGAACTATAGAAAAAAACAGAACTAATGAAAAAGTGTCGATCGAGCACATTGATGTTACTTACAGATATAAACGCACACTGGTAACCGTAACTGATTCTGGAAACCTCTGAACAAAGTCCAGTTGTGTTTGTATCCAAGCTCAGTCATATTTACATGTTTTTAAGAGCAGACACGTGATTGACTTTTCGCTAGTCAGTTATTAGCCTCAGATTTGCTGACGCAGCTCTGATGCGCTTGAATTAAATCACATTCCCGTGTTCACACACCACATTGTTGCAGGGCTTTCGCGTTTTGAAGACAGAGTGACATCTCCAAACCCCCCACCCACCTCTGAACAATTCCAGGATTTGCTTTTTTTTTTCATTGGTTGTTGCGTTAAATCTTACCCATATACCGATAGTGCTATTTTCTGATTGGCTATTGTGTAGCCTCTTTTTTTGATTGGCTGATAAGTGACAGGCTCGAATAAGGGCCTTTTTACACCTGGTCACTTCGTGTGTTGTCTCTGATCCGATAGCTATCTGATTTGTTAAAACTGTTCCATTTACATTAGGCCACAAAAACGCGTCTCGGCGAATCAGATATCGATCCGATCTTTCTACTCCCGCCCAAAATGCAATTATATTTTACCTCATTTCCGGGGTAATTAAAATGGAACACGCTTTGGTGTATGTGGTTGCTACAAAAAACAGCATTTACTGTTTGCTGCATTTTTGCTGCCGGCAGCAGTGCATTTTAAGACCCAACGAGACAACTGGGTGAAAGATCGGAGCCAGCACTGGTGGGAAAACTATGCACGACTCCTATGTACGAGTGACGTACTTCCGTTCGGGAGGAGTATAGCGCTTACGTATGTGGCTTGAACAATCACATGCATTTACACCTGTCCAGTTTCATCTGAAATGCGTCCCTGACCACGTCCTGAAGGGGTTTGAGCGATCGGATTTATAGCTGTCTCGAAACCGTTTCGGAGGGCGTTTACACCTGGTCTTTTTACCATCGGATAGCTATCGGCTCACAGAAAACGCATGAAGTGGCCAGGTGTAAAAACCCCCTAAGAGCTCCGGGGAGACACGCTTGGTTCCCGCCCGTTTCCATAGTGACAGCGGTGCGGACTGATACATTTTGGGTGCTGCGGCTTATTAAATATATGACAAATAGTCAAAAAGCTTTTCTGCGTGAGAAAAACAATGTGTGGTGGGAGAGCGTGAGAAAAGACCCAAATGCGTGACTGTCACTCTCAACGCGTGACAGTTGACAGCCCTGGTGTTGTGGTTGAAATGAATCCTGATTCTACCCAACAATGTTAAAAGTGCAAACTCTGGCATCAGTGTATAAGCAAGTTTCAGTCTGTGACCTTTTTGAATTAATCACGCGCTTATGACGCCGTTCTGATAGCGAAGAGATTCCATCCCTGGCTCACGGCCATTTCAGAAACCAGCCTCCAGTAGCACAGCTGACATTTCAGGCCTTGAGCCCGTATGTCTCGTCTGGAAACAGGAAGCAGCATCCCAGCGCACTGAGTGTTACACGACACCCCTCTGATACCCATTAATGTCAACCAATTCAAGCGGGAGAAGTCAAGGCTGAAAGCGGTGTCATGGCGGCTTTTAATGGTTTCATCAGAGTAAAGGGAAAATAACCAAAACAAATAATATGCCACATTTATATTAGAAACTGTTCCTGACTCTTTGGTATGTATATGTTCGAAGATAAAAGGGAAGAATAATGGATTGTGGATCAATTCATTGGCGTCAACACGCATCAAGCCAGAGCGTTGATGTTTTTGGTTCTCTTGCTACTGCTAGCTAATGCTCCTCCTCATAGAGTTCAATGTTAGAACTGGATATATTTTAAATGTAGGCATGAAAGGGTTAAGAAGCGTTCACACTTTACTTCTGCCTCACCTTTTTTGGGGTTTTTTTCCCCCCACAGCAAAAAAAAAAAAAGGCTTCTTGTTAGGAATGTCGGCACTTTTGTGAGCACGAGTGAAGGCAAGCGAGTCTTATCTAGGAGTGAGCTTTAGCTCCATAGTTATTCAGCTACCATTCACCTGCTGCGTCACTGTTAAACATTAAACAAGAGCAAAGTTGAGGCCCCTTTTTTTCCTTTTCTTTTCAGAGAGAGACTGGAAGCGTTCACGTCCGACCACATGAACCGCACGTCAACTGCCATGAATTAACAAGTTTTGATCTGCTATTCATCAGTTTTCTCTCTCTCTCTCTCTCTAGTGTCATTCAAGCACCACTACCACTACCTGTTGATAAGGTAAGACCTCTTCTATATGTCATTTTTCACAATCTTTGGTATTTCTGAAACACCTCAAAGACCCCCTAACCCTTTTCCCTGCCTCGTCCGTGTACCCGAGATCTTACGCGCACACGGCTCCACGCCGAGGCGTCCGTGTCGTCTCTCAGCGCCGCACGCGTGGCTCTTCTTTTACTTTCACATTTATCTTTAGCTCTGTACCGTCGTTGGCTTGCAAATCATTTTCTTTAAGGAGTTCCGGTGCGTGTCGTTTGGTGACCATATCGGGATAAAACCGTTATCTCCTTTCGAAACAATCGGCGAAATCAGTCGAGAGAGAATCCCTCAGCCATGCATGAGAATCCAAATGACTCCAGATTACTTCAAATGGGACGGGCCGTGTACAGTATAATATACGCTCATTTCATGATGCTTCAGTAAAAGAGCACACAGATGAGTCATTACTTTTTTATTTTATATCTATGAAGTTAATATTGAGGGTCTCTACTGTGTTTTGGACTGATGCTTTGATCATTTTATAATAAAACCCTGTAATATATAATATCTCCACACACACAGGCTCACACAGTCACACACACAGGCTCACACAGTCACACACACAGGCTCACACAGTCACACACACAGGCTCACACAGTCACACACACAGGCTCACACAGTCACACACACAGGCTCACACAGTCACACACACAGGCTCACACAGTCACACACACAGGCTCACACAGTCACACACACAGGCTCACACAGTCACACACACAGGCTCACACAGTCACACACACAGGCTCACACAGTCACACACACAGGCTCACACAGTCACACACACAGGCTCACACAGTCACACACACAGGCTCACACAGTCACACACACAGGCTCACACAGTCACACACACAGGCTCACACAGTCACACACACACACACACACACACACACACACACACACACACACACACACACACACACACACACACACTCTGTCCTAGCTGAGATATGGGTAAAGATTGATAACAGCCTGTGGGAAATGAGGAAGCACTCACTTTTTTCATCCCCATACGAAACCGGACAGTAAAATGTAGAACAATCCCATATAGACCGTGTTTACACGCGTGTCAGAGAAGCGAGGCTTCCGAGAGACTTCCCAGCACGTGGTAAGCTTACAAACATGTTATGGTCATGTGACCTACTCAGACAACGCAAGTGCAACAGCAAGCACATGTATGTGTAATAACCATCATCATAAGGATTTATTTGTATGCCTGAGGTTAACGTACACACCGTGAACACGTCTCTGATTATAACGTCTCTGATTATATTTACTCCATCAGAACCACCGCAGGCTCTCAGTAGAAACTGGTCTTTTAATCCCACAACTCGAGGATATCTCAGTTTATTCCGTTTAATAAAATGACTTAAAAAAAGTGTGATCACGATTAAAGCGTGCTATGCTCGCACAGAATAGAGAGCGTTCAGTCGCTGAAGGTTAGTTAGAGTGTTTATGAATAATGTACAAACCTGCATCAATAATGCAGGCAGAATTTTCCTCATACATCGCCTGGGTGGGATCGATGTGCTTAGAGGACACGAGCGGGAGACGAATCGAGTCAGCGTGCTGATCAGTTCTCTCTCTCTCTCTCACACACACACACACACGCGCGTCTTTCACTGAAAGCAGGAAAGAGCTGCGTTCATGCTCAGAACACTTAATTAGATTTCAGCTTGCTCGCTAATGCGATTAAGTCTTTTCACCCTGCCTTTGAGCTTCCCTTCCTGCTACTAACTGTTACTTTGACTCTCTGCTCGTCAGTTTACGTCCAACATGCTACTTAGAAGATTCCTGTCTCTACTTGTCATTTGTAGTCATGTTTATAATAATAATGAGACGAGAACTGGTACAGAAGTTAGAGTCCAATAATACAAGCGTGCCACTTTTATAGTTAGCAGACATGTGGTGCTGCCAGTTGGTCAGTCGTGGATATTTATTTTTATCCATGTGAAGTGCCGTGTGTTCGTCCTCACGGTGGTGAAGATCTGCTCGTTTGAGGTTGCGTAAAAAGTGCAGCTAATTTTTGAACAAAAACAGGAGCTTCGTTTCTATCTCGATATTCACGTTCATCCCGAACTAAAACCTCGGACGCATGGCTAGTTTACGAGACAGCGCTGTGTTTAAGATAGTGTTACTCGCTCCTCTCTCTCCTTTCGGCGTGTCTGTTCTATCATACACAGGGTGTAGTCTGTGCTGCTACGCTCCCGCCCTCAGGAATGTGGGCCTGTCGGTGCTCTGCACATTTACAGCCGCTCATAACCGTACAGCCGTGCTCTCACCATCACCTATACTGTATATGTGACTGCAGCATCTGGGGCTGTCAGTTTGAATTAACCAGTTCCTGTGTCCTTTCACATGGGCCCTGGGATCCGGGAATCCCACATCCTGTGAGAGATTTCCAGCGTGTTGTCATTTTCAGTGTTGATAGGCGAGGTCCGGGTTTGTGTCGAGTCGACTTAGGGTTGGATTTGTTCAAGCAGGAGGGGGAAAAAGCCATCGATGCTGACTATAAATGTTTTTCTGTGTATTGTTAATCATTCATTGAACCACGGCTAGATCTGTATTTCTAACCAGAATTTCTCCTTGAAGCACAGGGTGTGTGAGTGTGTGTGTGAGTGTGTGTGTGAGTGTGTGTGTGAGTGTGTGTGTGAGTGTGTGTGTGAGTGTGTGTGTGAGTGTGTGTGTGAGTGTGTGTGTGAGTGTGTGTGTGAGTGTGTGTGTGAGTGTGTGTGTGAGTGTGTGTGTGAGTGTGTGTGAGTGTGTGTGTGAGAGTGTGTGTGTGAGTGTGTGTGTGAGTGTGTGTGTGAGTGTGTGTGTGAGTGTGTGTGTGAGTGTGTGTGTGAGTGTGTGTGTGAGTGTGTGTGTGAGGTGAGTGAGTGTGTGTGTGAGGTGAGTGTGTGAGGTGAGTGTGTGTGTGAGTGTGTGTGTTTGTGAGAGTGTGTGTGTGAGTGTGTGTGTGAGTGTGTGTGTGAGTGTGTGTGTGAGTGTGTGTGTGTGTGTGAGTGTGTGTGTGTGTGTGAGTGTGTGTGTGAGTGTGAGTGTGTGTGTGAGACTGTGTGTGTGTGTGACTGTGTGTGTGTGTGACTGTGTGTGTGTGTGACTGTGTGTGTGTGTGTGACTGTGTGTGTGTGTGACTGTGTGTGTGTGTGACTGTGTGTGTGTGTGACTGTGTGTGTGTGTGACTGTGTGTGTGTGTGACTGTGTGTGTGTGTGACTGTGTGTGTGTGTGACTGTGTGTGTGTGTGACTGTGTGTGTGTGTGACTGTGTGTGTGTGTGACTGTGTGTGTGTGTGACTGTGTGTGTGTGAGTGTGTGTGTGAGTGTGTGTGAGCCTGTGTCTGCGTGTCTGTGAGCCTGTGTCTGCGTGTCTGTGAGCCTGTGTCTGCGTGTCTGTGAGCCTGTGTCTGCGTGTCTGTGAGCCTGTGTGTGCGTGTCTGTGAGCCTGTGTGTGCGTGTCTGTGAGCCTGTGTGTGCGTGTCTGTGAGCCTGTGTGTGCGTGTCTGTGAGCCTGTGTGTGCGTGTCTGTGAGCCTGTGTGTGCGTGTCTGTGAGCCTGTGTGTGCGTGTCTGTGAGCCTGTGTGTGCGTGTCTGTGAGCCTGTGTGTGCGTGTCTGTGAGCCTGTGTGTGCGTGTCTGTGAGCCTGTGTCTGCGTGTCTGTGAGCCTGTGTCTGCGTGTGTGTGAGCCTGTGTCTGCGTGTGTGTGAGCCTGTGTCTGCGTGTGTGTGAGCCTGTGTCTGCGTGTGTGTGAGCCTGTGTCTGCGTGTGTGTGAGCCTGTGTCTGCGTGTGTGTGAGCCTGTGTCTGCGTGTGTGTGAGCCTGTGTCTGCGTGTGTGTGAGCCTGTGTCTGCGTGTGCTGTGAGCCTGTGTCGTGCGTGTGTGTGAGCCTGTGTCTGCGTGTGTGTGCGCCTGTGTCTGCGTGTGTGTGAGCCTGTGTCTGCGTGTGTGTGAGCCTGTGTCTGCGTGTCTGTGAGCCTGTGTCTGCGTGTCTGTGAGCCTGTGTCTGCGTGTGTCTGCGTGTGTCTGCGTGTGTCTGCGTGTGTCTGCGTGTCTGCGTGTGTGTGTCTGCGAGTCTGTGTGTGTGTGTCGCTGATTAAAATCATTCCTTATTGTACACCTTTCCCTAAGGTCCTACTAATCTGATGTTGCTCTGTTTTGATGTTTGTTTCCATTTTGCCCTTCAGGTTGCTGCAAACACGCCCAGTATGTACTCTCAGGAACTGTTTCAGCTGTCCCAGTACCTGCAGGTATGGAGCCACACTGACCCCTAGTGGCCACTTTATTCAAACGTGTTTTTAAAATACGGACTTAAAGTGACCTTCAGACTTTATTTGACATCTCCTAGGAATATTCCTCCATATTTATTAATGATGCTAAAATGAATAGTCAGAGCAGCTGACGAGCTTTAATGCTGTTTTTTTAATTGGCTCAATTTTCACTTCTGCAGGAGGCCTTACATAGGGAACAGATGCTGGAGCAGAAGTTAGCCACACTGCAGAGGCTCCTGGCCAGCACACAGGAAGCCTCAGAGAGCAGCTGGCAGGTAAAGGCTTCGAGTCGGTCTACACTAAAGCGCTAGTGCTTGTAGTTATTATTTATCATCGTTTGTACATGCGTGATGTTTAATCATTCATTTCTTGGTCCTTTAAACGAATTCTTCATTTAAAACACAGCACGCTGTCCACGGTAAAGTATTAACTGAAGATTATAATAAATATTTTTTTCTCTACTGAAACTTTTTTGTTGGGTCCAGTTTGATCCCAATCCTGAAGCATCATCTCTCTATTGTGTTGTATCTAAATGACTCTAGATAAAATTCCTGTCATTTCCTCCTGTGTCGTCTTTAATCAGCAAGGTCAAAAGTGCTAGTTATGTTAGTTATGTAACAAAGCAGAGACATAACCAAATTGTAAAAAAAAATTATATTTATTTAAAAAAAAAAAAAAATGTCTGCTGGTGGTAAGAGATCAAAATTTTTTTGTGTGAAATTGGGCCACTGTGAAGTGTTTCTACCAAACGTGGGATTTGTAGACAACTTCTAAGACTTGGGATAAAATCCTGATAATCCTGATCCTAAATTATTATTGTAATGTTCGTGTTGTCATTTTGCATCTCTGCAGGCTTTAATTGATGAAGACCGGTTACTCTCAAGGCTGGAGGTGATGGGGAACCAGTTGCAGGCGTATTCAAAAGTAAGGCTTTTGTTACGCAATTGTTTAAGTAAAAGGTCTCAATTCTTCCCAGCATCCGACAACTAACGTTTTACGATCCACCCAGAACCAAACGGAGGATGGCATCCGAAAGGAGCTTGTAGCCTTAACAGAGGACAAACTCAATTATGAGACTACAGCCAAAGAGTCCCTGAGGCGGGTTCTTCAGGAGAAAATCGAGGTGGTCAGGAAGCTGTCCGAAGTGGAGGTAAGCAGGACCTAAATCGCTACACGTCTGCTGGACGGATTTTGTGACCGATCTGCATGTGAAGACACTGAATTGCCTACCTTGTCTGCTTTTCCAGCGGACTCTCAGTAACACAGAAGACGAATGTACGCACCTGAAGGAGATGAACGAGCGAACTCAGGAGGAGCTCAGGGAGCTGGCCAACAAATACAACGGAGCTGTGAACGAAATTAAGGATCTCACTGACAAGATCAAGGCAAGACCAATCAGCCCTTTTCCTTCGGAATGTGAATGTAGACGTGTAGAAGCCACTTATTTCAATGCGTTTCATGGACCTCCCCTGCCTTTTTTCTCTTAGTTGGCTGAAGGCAAGCAGGAAGAGCTGACTCAAAAAGGGCAGAATGAAAAGAAGGAGCTGCAGCTGCGAATTGAGGAGATGGAAGAGAAAGAGCAAGTGCTTCAAGCTCGCATCGAGGCACTGCAGGCAGACAACGACTTCACCAACGAGAGGCTCACAGCTCTTCAAGGTATAACGGGTGTGGCACACACACACACACACACACGCACACAAAAGAATTCATAAGCCTGGTGGGACAAGCAGAGAACTTTTCTGGATTTTTCCTTCACCTTGTCCACACCACCAAAAGGTGGAGGTTTTATACAGTGCAAATGTTTCGCTCTGAATAAAGTTTATAAACTGCAAGAAGAAACTCTGTGAAGCGGTATTAACTTAAAAAGCCACGTAGCTCAAGAAGATCCGATATTCAGTTTGTCTAAGCAATTATTTCTTTCTTTTTGGTCATCCCTCATCCCCCCCCTTGTCGTTTTTCAGTCCGGTTAGAGCAACTACAGGAGAAAAGCATAAAGGAAAACAACAGTTTAGGTGAGTTGGGTCGGGTTGCTCGTGGCAGTTAGTGTCACCTACTAACTTTGCGTCAACTCTCCTGCTAATTTGGCATGAGCGCTTTCCTTCTGTTGCCTGTTTTACTCTTTCCTGTTCGTCCAACACCAGTCTTTGCCTCCGGTCGTTTCTGTTTTGAAGGTCGCAATGTTTTGTTCGACTGTTTGAATCCACACACACTGCATTTTCCTCCCAGATAAACAGTAAGCCATTACTACTGCACTGGGCTCTCAGCAAGGTCTCTGTATTCATGTTCTACTTGGCAGAGTTGTTTTGTTTTTAAAGAACCCCCTCAGAAAAGGGAGCGACTGACATAAGTCGTAGTGAAAGTTACACAATTACATACGACGTGTTGCTCCGAACCACCAGAGCTGCATGCATGGTTATGTACTGTAGTAGTTTCTTCATTTGCCGGCATGTGGCATGTGGTAAACCACAAACCATCAGCCACTTCGAAGAAGGGAAATAGTGCTTCAGGGTAGTATAGAGTGCACAGGACTTTGTTCAGGATGTAAACTCGGGAACAGGGAAGACTTGGTTTCATGCTAGTCATGAAAACGTTGGGGTAGCTATACACAGCACGCAGGAGCCTTCGGCATACAAAAACTCGCAATACGACGGAAGAGCACAGGGGGAAAAATTAACGACGCACAAAATAAGGGAACATGTTAGTTAACGATGTTCCACTCTAACCACTCATACCGTCTCCATTTCAGCAAATTAACACTTGTCTGCTTTCGATTTTAAAAAGCGCTCCTTTTCAGTCACTAATCAAATTCATGTGATGTGTCGGAGAAAGAAATATTATCCAGATGTATTTGTATCAGTGGGAAAATTTAACTCTGTCTCAACTTTAAAGCTTTTTCTTAACAACTAATAATAATAATAATAATAATAATGAAGTGTTTGTTCAACGTAGCAGTAACACGTTAAATAGTCCAAGAGGTTTAAAGGGTTATATAAATAAAAGATTAGCTTGGATGAATCTGTTTAATAGATAATGAAGGAACATCATAAATATGTCTGTGAATACATTCCTCGTGAAATTATAGGGGTATGACATCTATGAGATATTTTGAGGATTTATAGATGTCTTGGGAGAAATTTCACTAGTCAGCAGAGCAGTTTTAATTATTCCGAGTCTTTTAAACGGGACCAGGCTTCCTTCAAACTGTTCTTTTATTCTGCTAATGTGAATGTTCCTTTTTTTTATTAAGTCAGTCAGTTCTGGGAACATGGTCTGTGTTTGTGAGAGCATGTTAAGTAAAGAAAGGTTAAAGTGTCATTTCAGTGGCGTTTGAAGCTTCCCATGTGTGTGTGTCTGTGTCCAGCCCCGTGCATCTCTGTCTCAGTCCGCCTTTCGCATTCTATGTTGTAGAGCTGGCTTTTTATGTTCATTATTATAATGATGTTTTTTGTGATTAATTCCAACCACCACTTATTACCCCTTGACTTAACGTAGAGGCACATTCTCCGTTCACAGCCAATATTATTATTTAATGGTGGGTTTTCCTTTCTTTGTTAGACGACTTTCTTTTAAAGAGTGGAGGGGACTGCACTTTAATCCAGCAGTTCATTGAGTGCCAGCGTGAGTACACAGAATTCTTTCCACTGCCTTCTACAGCCGCCCTAATGAAAAGTCTTACTAATGGGCTTCAGAGCCACCGGAGAGAGATCGTTCATGGTTCAGAAGGGAATTTATAACACGCTTCGGTGTCGGCTCCGCACCTCGTCTGCAGGGTTACGTAGATTTTGTCGTTCTCTCCGTAGGCTGTCCGAGCGGTCCGTAGTTAATGCGGATTCCCGGTTTTAATTTAGCCGTCATGTCGCTAACGAATAACATGCATTTAGTTTTGTATGCAATTACCAGCTTGCGTTTATCTCCAAGTCTTATCAAGTCCGTCCACTGGACCTGGAGAACGCCTGTGTGATGTATTACTACAGTATGCACTGTGAAGTGCAGTAGAGAAGAACTTCCTGCTAAGTCATGCAGACTTTCAGCACTAAATCTGTGACGTTTATCGATGATCGATTACGGAGTTAAAATAGAAAGCTGACTGGGAGCATTAATACGACAACGCTGTAATATCACATCTTTTCTATCGTCTATATTTAAAACGTGATTTCTTACAGAAGTCCCTACGATGCTCATATTCCCTCAGCACTGAAATTCCTTAGACTTGCATGTCACCTGATGCCATCTCACTCCTCACTGACTTTGGTTTCACTTTTACTGTGGGTTTTCCCCCCTCACATGCATGCCCTTAAGATCTAACCAGCATTGCTTTTAATGCGCTATACTTTCCATTCGTTTGTAAAACACCTGTAATATTTTGGAATACTCGGTGGGACCGATGGAGCATTACATCTCTAGAGCTGTTAGCCGACGTCATTGCACACTGTTTATCGCTCAGCTGTACACGGTTTTAAACACCCGGTCATGCTTTTCTCTCTTCTCTAAATAGCCGTGAAGCAGCTGAAAGGAGCCATGGATTCTTCCATCCACAAGCTGTCCAACTTTGACGGTAAAAGGAGGCGCTTAATTAATCCCAGCCCCAAATTGTGCTTGTAATTCGAACGAATTTATTTCTTCATTGAATTAACATATGGCAATAAATACGTACTGCATATTTCAGATGTTATAGATGCCCATCTTCAGAACAATCAAACCCCAGAAGACAACAGTTTCACCAGTCCAGAGAAACTAAAAGGTATGTGCAAAAAAGTGTTAATGTTCGTCTCGATTTATTGTTGAGGGTTAGTAATGTAGACATTATAATATGTGGGTCTTTTAAGAGTTAACGTTAAGATCGTTAACGCAAAGAGGAATTATGTGATTATTATTAATGGTGCTTGCAAAGCAACATTCTTGTTATCTTGCATACGGATACATATTCTTCTTCCGGACAAAACCTCAGCACGTATCTTGTCCTGCAGCTTTTGTCCTAGACCCATGAATGAGGTGTCAAATCGACCGGCTCATTGAGGACAGGTGTGCTATGACTTTTATAAGCGATCCAACCGATGATGTTCGCACAGCGGACGAAAAAGCGGCCAAATATGTCCCATAGACTTGAATGGGAAATTCCTAAAATTTCACCCTAGCGACAGAGTGCCGAGATTTGCCACGTGCAAGCGCCATTCACATTTTCTTCAGGAAATGTACATTCTAGTTAATGTTATTATTCTCTTTTAGTAAAGTTTCTAGCACATTGTCTGCACCTTGACCAAAGAGTTCTTCTGCTCTGACTTCACTTTCACCGTAATATTAAGTAACTAGAATGTACAGAAGAATAATCCGTATGCAAGATAACAAGAATGTTGCTTTGCAAGCACCATTAATTAGTATTAGGTTTGATGTAAGACTACAGAACCAAATGTTTAAAAAATAACAATAATAATAATTCATTTAAAATATTTGCCATTCACTTTGATGGAGTCCAAAGCACACGGGGTCGAGAAAACAGGCCAGGGACGTAACCTTTGTACTACATCATGTGTTTGCTGAGCTCCAGAGCAAAACACACAACGGTTAGCAGGCCTGGGAATATCATATAATTGGAGATTAAAAATCACTAGATATTGTGTCAGGGTAATATTTAGTAGGCATTATAGTTAGGGTTGGCTACCGAGAACCGGTTCTTATTCAGAACCGGTTCTGTTTTTTAACAGGAACCGAAACCGCACGGAATTTTTAAGTTGTGGTTCCAAACGCGGTTCCGATGCAATGACGGGCAAAGCGCTGGGAGCGGTCATTTTAAATAGCCACGTCTTACCTCATGAATATTAATTGTTTACACTGTTTACGGTCACGCAACCAAATTAACGCAGCTTACCACAGAAATCAGTCACTCGCACTGCTGTGCTGAGGTACGCTTTGTGTTAAACATGTCTAAAAAAAGTCTAAAGTGTGGATTCATTTCCAAAGCTACAACTATGGAGCAAATCTACCCCCTCTGAGAGGGTTTTCTCCACAGCTGGAGATACAATAAGCCATGAAAGGTCTCGTCGTCTCCCAGAGAAAGCACACCTTCATTTTTCTTCAGAAAAATTGCTAACTGTTTTGCTAAGTTGTAATTCTGGATGGATTAAATTTGATGTTGGATTTATTTAAATTTAAATTGATCTGAATTAAATTTCTCTGTTTAAAATATTTAAAGAGTGATTAATAAACACAAATGTAATTGTGCATTATTTTTCACATTTCTTTTTTTTTATGGAATCAGAATCAGAACCGTGAATCATAAGGCAGAACTGGAACCGGAATCGTAACCGGAAAATTTATTTTGATACCCAACCCTAAATATAGTATTTTTTTCGAACAAGCTTAGAAGGGAAAAATATAAAAATGAACAGCCCAGACACCAAAAATGAGTTGTTTTTGTTTTTCTTTCTTTTTTTTACTGGATATGAACCAAGTTTTGTGTCTGTGTTTGAATAATAAATAGTTTATTCTCCTCATATCCATCAGCTGAAGAAGATCCATCCGCCTGTAAAAATATTACCGTCTTTTAAAACTGCTGCTGCAGTGAACGTCTAAAACCAGCCTGTGATCATAACACACGGCTTTTTGCTCACGTTGGAGTGAAACATTCCAGGATTGTGAGGCTTTTACTTTTTTCCACCGGCCTGCTAACGTTCTGTTCCCTTTTTTTTAGAAGCGCAGGTTAAGATTTTCATGTTAGAAAAGTGTATCGGCAGCCAAAAACGTGTATTATGAGATCATTGCTTTTCTTTCCTCTCAGCAAAGTGGAGCAGTTCACGATCTGTTAGCGTTAAACGCTCACACAAGTAATCAGTGTTGAGACGCGACGTAACAGGACACGTGAGGAGATTTCCATCTTAGTTTCCCAAGTTTTTCGTACGGGACGTATTAATAAAGTCTTTAACTCTTTGGTTGTTGTATCATCTCTGGCTGCCACAGCACAAGTCATTGTCCAAATGGGTTTTGAGCCATGACTCAGAGGCGATCTGGGCCAATCCCTAAACAAAAGCCCAAACTATTTTAGAATGCAACAGTATCCCCCTCTGAAAGCTTGGCTTGGGCGTATGACCATGTGTGGTGAAATTCTCTCAGGAGTTAGAACGGTCAACAACAGGAGGTGTATGTTCTCACCAAGAAACCTGTCCGTATCTAATCTAACATTTACCGATAGACGTCATACCGTTTATTTCGCCCTATCTTCCAAGATAAGATCATAACCGATCAGATGACTCGTGTTTAAGATGTTGTTCAGTCTGTTTGAACTTGTTCATTTGTGTCTCCACCCCTTTCCATCTAAGTGGTGTCTTCCAACCTGCCCACAGAAAATGAGATAGATGCTAAAGAGTCTGATATGTCAGACACACTGAGCCCCAGCAAGGACAAAAGCAGTGACGATACTTCAGGTACAATATTGTTGTATTTTTTTTTTTATAAGATTTTATCAATCGGCCGAATGCCACTGTGTACGTCTCGCATTCAGTTTTTCCCCCTTTTAATTGACCGATTCTCTTTCTTCAGTACTTGAAATTAATACATTTGCGGTACTGTGTTTACATCATGTAATTAATTTATTTTTCCCCCCTTAGACGGACAAATGGACGAACAGGAGCTGAACGAGCCACAGAACAGGGCTTCCCTGATTAAAGGTACTTATTTATTTATTTATTTATTTATTTATTTTCTTCTACTTTAATTTTTGATATTTCCATATTTTGAATTTTACCCAAATCTACTGAGCTGTTTATTTAGTCATATTTCAGACTGTTCTGTCAGGCTTTTTTGAGGTCAGTGCGGTGGAACGTAGTCTAACTGTAACTGTGGTGTGACCGTATCCTTTGCAGCTATATATGGTCTCACACACCAGGAGCTGCTGAAGCTAAAAGCTATTCGAAGCTATTAACGCTATTCGAAGGTGCCATCCGTAGGCTTAGGACTTGAATGTGTAAATGTAAACTCAAGTAGTCGAGTATTAGTTTTGCGAATTCTTCTTTCCAGAACCTTTTGCCTCCTGTTTGATCTCCGCAGCTGAGCCACTTTTCCCCACAGCAGTGGCGCCTCAGGAATGTAAACCAATTAGAGCTCGCTTAGGCAGGAATGACCTCGAGGGTATGGACATGTCACGTACGTCCAGGACATAAGAATACAGGGATCAAAACTGCGTCACAGCTCTAAATTTTATTATTTATGGCTGTCACTGGACACTTATTAATGGAATCTGGTTTACATTTGCTTGGATTTATTTATTTATATGGCTCCATTATGTCATTACTTAGCCACACGTAGAACGAAAACGTTTCCCAAACTTTTACCTCCTTGTGGTTTTCTGTTTGGACCAATCCGGTCCTTGAATGACCATAATAATAAAAATTTCTACTAAAATATGTGAGATTGTGAATGTGGGTGATGAGGTTGTCAATCTAAGTGCAAATAGGCATGACTGGAAAAACGTGATGTTTCTAAGCTGGCGTTAAGCCCTTGTTAGTGTTTGTGTTGGTTCTTGGTTGCCACTATGAGCTCCTGTGGGACTGCAGAATTAAAAACTCTCCTCCTCCACCGATCTCGACGATCCGTCAGTTGTTTTCACCCTCTCGGGATTGAAAATTACCCTCCCGCCCTTCTGGAGATTTGACATCGCTCCAGCTCCAGTGTGACTAGGCTGTTCCCTGTCCAGTGCATCAAAGGTTCCTCATTCCTCTAGTCTCTGTTGAAGTCTCTGTATCCATGCTGCCACAGAGGAATCTAACACACGCTTCTATTCTAAACAGTCCCACTGACTCGTGCGGTGCTGTACAGCGTCCACCTGTCGCACAGTTGCCTTAAAAAGCCCTGACGCGCTAGCATACGAGAATGTATCTGCTAAACACGTGTCTTCTGGTTACTCGGGACCATAATTAGCGTTAAGGATCGTTATCGTACATCGTGATGATTTTCTCTAATGATTGCTGAGGCTACATGTAATTTCATTGGGGCTTTTAAGTTCTTAAAAGTCCTATTTTTAGCATTAAATATCAAGTCATAATTACACAGAAGTTTCCAAACTACAGCCTACCACCACCATTATTCAGACTGCTCCCTCAAGTCACGTTCACTCTTAATTTAAACCAGAAAATAAACTTCCCAATTTGAACACCGGGTGTCACTAGTAAGTTTATAAGCTTTAGAGACACTTTTTTTTTTTTTTTCCCCCCATTCAGCGTAATGGAAGCAACCAAGAGGTAAATATAGGATATTATATGAGCTGCCAATGAGTTCAAAAGCACGCAAGTTAGTTAGTTAAAAATCAGTCGCTTTAACAAAAGGTTAGATTAATCTGTTCATACACAAGCCTGGTTCAGACGGACCATAAAGTAATACGTCAACCCGACGGATTTTCTCTCCCTAAATGGCGCTCCCTCCTTTCATGTCATTTCAAGAAGATACGTCATCCCAACAGCAAATAATAATCATAATCGGCATCGTTCAAAAGGTCCCAGTCTCTTAAAACCCGCTTCAGAAACGCCGTCATTCAATTTTTAGTGTCTGTTCTTGAACTCCTAACTATTTTTGGCAAGGCAGGAAAAGAGCTTGTGGCCATCCGAAATGTTTTGCAGATGATAAGCCTGCGTTGAGATCACCACTTTTTCCTGTCGCTTCAATCCGGAGCTCATCTGTTCTCAGTGAGCTCATGTCCTTTAATGGGAGCTTGATAACAGGCGCAGGCTCTGGTTAACACACTGGGAGGTGCAGGGGAGGAAGTGGCCTTTTCACAGCCTCTTTGTGCTCCTGAACTTGGTGACAGACACAATGGCAAGCGGAGCAGTGGGGTGTGAGACAGGGACAACATGAAAAGCCTCATCATTTATGTGCAGCTGGAGTTTGGGTTTGGGCCAGGTATTCATAAATCATTACTAAAATCATTGGGGGTTTTACTTGGGTTAGTTTTTGCACTTAGTCCATAGAACTGATCTCTCATCTGTGTCGCTCTGGGGCTCTCGGTAGCCCTGGTTTGTTGCTGCTCACATGTTTTGATCATCGTATGAATTCTTTTTCCAAGCATCTTCAACCCAAAAGTTTCTCAAGGACAAAAAAAAAAAAAACAAGTAACTTTGAGAGTCTCAGTTGTTTGTTTAAAAGCTCAAACCGAAATTTCGTTTTTATTGCATTCACATATTGAAACATCCTGAGCGTAATTATTCAATCGATCGGTCTGATTTATTTTCAGTATTTTAATGAGAAAAGTTTAATAGAGATCGCAGTTTGTGTTGCGATCGTGTTCGATTTTATGTTCTGGTCCGAGCATACAGGAGATGCGTCTCGTGTGAAAATATACGCGTGTGATGTCGCGGTGTGTTCTAGCTGTGTGATGAGCCCCGGATAATCACTGTTGTGTAACTGTTGGTTTAAGAAAAAGGCAGGAATACTAACGAGCCTGAATCTGTCCAGGGTGTGTGGACCGAGTGTCCCGGCCCATGTTTATGTGTAGTCTCGGCTACTATATACAAGGTTGGAGATGACCCTTGGATAGAAATAACAGCAGTGAAAAGATCACAGTATGTTTGTGTTAAGTGCAGTCATGCTGTCAGTGTGAGTTTGACAAAAGGTTCCAGACAAAACTCCCCTGTGGCTATTCGGGAAGTGAGGAGTCAATAAATAGTGATTCCAGTGAACCATTTGATCAAAAGCTTTAAAGAAATTTAATGAATGAACGTGAGCACAGCAATGAGGACGTCGGCAGTTAGGGATTACACAGAACCAACATTTCTGTTGTTCTTATCTTTTGGCATGTCTTAAAGCCCTTTTGTAGCACAAGTGAATAGAAAGGGAACAGGAACACTGGGCTATTTCACCGTGTCCTTGCTCTAGTTCTGATCGGACTGCACTTCATTAAGACTCGTTTGGTTTTGTTTAACCCGGGCTTTTCCTAATTGTTTTCTGAGTATTGTGTATGATAGGATTAAGACTTCATCTGGGCCAAGTTGCTCTGAATACTTCCAGTAGGACCAAGTTAAGAGGAATTGTATTTAAACCACATTACAACATCCTGGCGGTATTATTAATAATGATATCTGTCAGCTTCATGTTGATCAGGTTGCCAGATTCGTGCAATTCCCCATAAATACAGTCTGTTTCCCCAAAAAAGATAACAGAAACAGGTTCTCGTGACATTCCACAACATTAAATATAGCAAATTTTTATTTATTTTTTTATTTTTTAATTAATAAATAACTTCAGTTGTTTAACAGGTAGCAGTGATCGTCTCCATGCATCATTTCGTCTCCAAGCTTCGTACCAGTAACATTTGAATCATTATTATGTCATAACAGCATTAAGTCTCTGATTTATACCAGGTTATCTAAGCAGTACTCCTGTGCACAAGATGAATCCAGCGATTACTCGTATAGCCTACAGATCACATCTCGCCTTCTCATTAAGGCTATGGCAGAAGATCAGAGGAAGGGAGTGTTTCTCGCATCCTCTCTCGGGCTTGAGAACGTGCCCGAGCCGCGTAAAAACCTCAACCTCTTTCGACAGGCGTCTGACGTAAAGTCTGATCACTCTGAGCTAAAATTGAAGTATGACTTCAGTGTTCACATCTGTACTGAGGCAAGCGATATTCAACGCTTTATAGATGGAGGTTTTTGCCAAAGCTCTTCATTTCTAGAGCACATGTAGGGATCACAAGGAAGGGCCTTATTTGTGGGGAAAGAAGACGGAAAAGCGAGAGAAGTGGCGAGGAAATCTGGTCAGCATGGCCACAAACACTTAAGCTAAAAGCCTGCTCCTGGAACTGTCATTCAGTGGGTTTGGCCTGGTGCCAGTGCAGCTCTCCACATAACACACCAATGTTATACTGCTTATGTGATGGAGAGTCATGCATTCTGTCAGGGTACATCGCTTAAGTTATCAGGTATCGGGTAGATTTCGAAGCGTCGGGTGCTGTACGAGAGGCCGAACTTTTGGATCGACTCTGTGAAAAAGGGAAAAAAAAAAACGATACCGTAATTATACACTATGTCTGAATATGCATTCTGCGATTTGCTTTAAAACGTGTGGTGAGATAGATCTGGCTTGGTGAGAGCAGAGATGTTTTTCTTGCCGTGTCTCAGATACATAAAATTGACTTCCAAAGATAAATGGATAACTAACCTGAGTGAAAGACTTGAATGTGTATGAATGAAATTCACTTTCTCGGTCAGTTTAGATCTTTTACTGTCAGTTGATTTTCAGCACCTTCTCATATATAACTGTAATGCTAACACTCTTCTGACATTTCACACTCTCTTGTAGATGAGCTACAGAGGGCCAACCTGGAGCCCAGAGACACCGAGCAGGTCATCCACAAGCTGCACAGCGAGCTACAGGAGGCTCAGGAGCTGGCCAACACCGGCAAGCAGAAATGTCTTGAGCTACAAGGTACTGAACTGAACCTTCTGGCAAAACAGTTGTTTTTTTTAAGCGCGGCTTCCATCGATCGTTTTTTTAGGGTTAACTGTTTTTACTCGTGGACTTTGCCGTAATTTTATATTTTTGCAGGTCCGGCTAAGAATATAATGATGCAAATTATAGAGACGTTTCAGCTAGTTCGTGTCAGCAAGACAGGCTTTTAGGGACGACTGGACAGCATTCGTTTCTAAAAGGTTTTACACGTGTTCATGGGTTCTGGTATTAATGAGTCATGTGTAGATCTTGTTCTTGGCTGTTTTTAGTAGGACATTAAAACATGTAAAGCAAGTAGTTTATTTTATAGTTATAAACCACTTGCCCAGGGGTGCTTTAAGTCATCGGATGGAACACTTTTTCTCATCGAGCTAAACCTCTCCGATTCATATTAGCAGTAATCTATCATACGTGTTTTTAATATTCTGTTTAAAGTGAGTTCAATAACAACTTTACTCCCCTTTATTTGGATCAGTTATGTAAGTTTAACATCTGTAAGAGTTACGTCTGCTGTCTGAGTCTGACTTTCTGGGCTGATTCGGGCTGCTTTTATTTATTTATTTTATCCCCCCTTTCTTCCAGCTCTGCTTGAAGAGGAAAGGAGAAGCAACAGGCAGCAGACGGAGGAATCATCTAAACAGATTCAGTACCTGCAGAGTAAGTGTGAATTTCAGACCCAGTTCTGAGGAAGGCTGCTTGATGAAATAATAGCGATCTTTTATTCAGGGCATTCAGTTGTTGTTTTTTTCTGTAGTAACAGATCTAATTCTCCATAAAGTTGTGGCAAAAAAGACGAGCCTGAATTCGTCATGTTTTTTTTGGACTCGGATGTTTTCCCTGTTGCAAATAATTTCAGAAAGTTCCATCGATAGATTAGGTGCACATTGAGTATTATAATAATTTGATAGTTTGCTAGCTAACCTTTTCCCTGCGTCCTCCTGTAGCTCAGCTCGCCAAGCTGCAGTCAGACATGGAGGCCCTGCGCGAGCAGAGAGAGAACACCATCTCCAACACACGGGACGAACTCTACAGCGCCCAAGAGGAGGTGCTCGTGCTCCGCCACGCCATGGAGGCAGCTATGGCAGAGAGGGAACGCGACATCGCCGCCCTGCAGGCAGACCTCAGCGCAGTCACGACTGAACTCGACAAGTGGAGAAAAGCGGCGTCCAAGTACGAACTGGAGATCGGCACCTTGCAGGAGAGCTTCAAGCTGCAGAGCCAGCACCAGGAGCGAGCCTTTCAGCTACAAGGTGACGATTCATTCACGATTCAGTAAAATCCTTGTTGTTAAAAATTCTTCAGTTCAAGTTACAATTTTATTTAGCTTTTCTGTAAGCTTTTGTTGCTTGTTATGTCCTAAACAATTACCAGTTTCCTGTGACTGCCGAAAGGAAGAGTGCGCCATCGAAATATTTAAAAATAAAGAGTTTATCAACATAATCGGGACACGCACGTATGTGTACAAATCATACATCACACACACTTCTGCTTGAGCAGTAGTCATAGTTAATAATAAAAAATAAAAAAACAATCCAGCATTGTTTACAATCTGAACCCAACAAAACTCCGAGCTCAGGTCTCAGGAGAACGACCCGGGTCAAACACAGGAGCACAGACAGGCAGACATTTGCATCACAGGCAAAGTATTGAGCTTTGTTTCCACAAACATCCATCCGGTTACACAACATTATCCAACAGTTAGCTCACACACGGTATCTATTTTGCTTTTGTCGAGGGGATCGGCTTCTTCATAGCATGTTTTACTGTCCAGTGTTGTGGAAACTTTCATTCCCTGCAGACGGGTGTCATCTGGTCAGCTGCCCATATTTCTTTGTTTGTTTGTCTTCTTTTTGTTGTGTGAGATTTAGCAGTAATGAATGGTCTGTCTGTCTGTCTATCTATCTATCTATCTCTCTATCTATCTATCTACAAAATTATGAATTACTTGTAGGGTTTAGCATTTATATATTAAGACATTGACTGATTTTTTTAACCTATAGGCTGAAAGAATACGTGGATGTCCGTACAGAAGGACATTATTAATCTTCAAAGTAAAAAAAAATAAAAATAAAGGACAGTATTGTAGGCTATTGAAAATGTTGTTATTGACAATAGAACCATAGAACCATATCATTGGTCCCTGTAGTTTGACGTTGTCTCTCTGCCCGTCTTGTCCAGGTGAGCTGGAGAAGTTGCAGGCCGAGTGCTCGACCCTGCATAGAGAGTGTGAGGCTCTGCGCTTAGAGAAAGTGACTCTACTGGAGAAACTGCACCAGCTGGAGGTGGAGCTCAGCAGGTCAGTGTGTGTCATCAGCTTGTCTCTTTAAAAAGCTGTAGTTCAGAGAGAGGATTTCAGATTATGGTGTCTGTGTAAACCGTATGCCCTTAAACATGACATGCAAAATTCTAAGCGCAAGCTAGTACTTTGCAATAGAATGCTAGTTTTTTTAATGCAGATTTTCTCTCGTACCTTGCTACGAAAGTGAAAATAAAGACAAATCCCTTTATTCCGACGAGCAGAAGGTAACAAAGCGTTTTGTTGTGCAGCTCCAGAGAGCAGAGTGCCACTCTGAGCAGCAGTCTGAACGCCCTGGAGAAGTGTCAGGGGGACCTGGAGAACAAACTGGGTTCCATGCAGAACCAGCACCAGCAGGACGCCTGCAGGCTGAAGGTGGAGCTCAGTCAGGCCGAGAGCCGCACCAAGGACCTGCAGAAAGAGGTGCGGAGAGTTTATTATTGTTTGCACTGAATTACCAGATTTTAGACTACTGTTTGGAGAAACTCTCACATGCGTGCTCTCTCTCCCTCTTTCTCTCTCTCCCTCCACCCTGCAGTATGAGGATACTCAGAGCCAGCTGTCAGACCTGCGGCGGAGGTATGAGCAGACAGAGCAGGAGAAGAGCTCCATTAATGATGAGCTGGAGCAGTGCAAGGTCAATCTGAAGCTGCTGCAGGAGAAGGGCAAGAATGTGAGTGCACACATTTCTCATAGTGCGTCCTGTCTAGATCAGGTCCGTGTGTGTGTTTAAACAGCAGGTCACACGACAAGATGTCTGTGCCGTTACCAAAACCGATGCTCAGGATAAACCGACCGTAACTTGCCTCGATAGCGTATAAATAATGGAAACGATTCCGCGCTCAAAGTTCGAGTACGTACTGAAGCTACAAGATGCAGTGGCACAAAGTTACAGCAGGGAAACCACTTGGCTAGTTAGCAATCAGAGTGTAGAGATGTGGAGCTGAGAGAACCGGAATTTACCAAAGATAGCACTCAAAACGTGAGAACCGACCAGTAAGCGGGTTAAAAAACAAACAAACAAATAAATCTTTATCGCGTGCTATTTTTAAATATTAATTATAGAGTGATTTCAATCTGGATTTTTCCTTCACTCGTGCGGGTTCTATTTAGCTCAGCGCAATTATTTGTTAAGCGCTAGTTTCCTTCTTGGACCACTTTATTGTGCTTGCACTCCTTAAATGAGCCATTTAAATGAGTCATTAAATTAACAGATTGAACTGTTGTCACGGCGATGGAGCCTGTGACGTCTCTGCTTCTCGGTCCCAGTCCATATGCTTTAACTAACCTCAAAAAAAAAAACCTGGCATAGTCTCAAATACCAGCACGTTTACCTCGTCAGTGGAAAAGCGTTCTCTTGGAACTTTCGAGCTTTTTTGAGAGAGACGTTTTTTTTGTTTTTGTTTTTTTTATAAAGTCTTTCTGAAGCTCCCAAATCTGACGCATCTTCCTCTGAACGAGTGTATACGTATACACAGTGTCGAATAGAAAGAAAAAGCCTTCTGCTGTCCTTTCCTTTTTTCGTTTTGTTCAGTATTTATCTATCTATTTATTTATTTATTAATTTAATTTAATTTAAGCACCATACCGATTTCCTCCGACGTGAAGCTCTGTGTCTGATGGCAGCTAATTAGCCTCCGGTTCTCAGGAGCTTCTCTCTACACTGGCGTCAGCACAAAGCCGACATCCTGCAGCTGTAGCATGAGTAAACGCTTCAGCCTCAAACTCGGGTCACGTCTAGGAAAACCGATTTTGTGCCATGTGTACAAACCTAATAAGACTCCCCGAGAGGCACATATTTAGACTTTACCTTTCAGTTAGAGACGTCCGACACAAGCGTTCTTTCCTCTATATTTTCCCCTCTCGTCCTGCCAACGTATTCCCTAACAATAAGCTACACAAAGCTAGAGATCACTGCTTACAGCATTAAACAGTTCTCATATCACTAGCCACACACCTCAGTGCTCACGTTTGCTGGAAAGTCACACAGCGCTCTTTAAACCGGAACCTTAAAGGACCTTCCACCACTTTAGCACAAAACATCTGAGGCTCATCAGACAAAGATTTAGACTCTAAAATGAATCCTTTCATTCTCGCTGTCGATGATAAAGTAGTGGAAGAAGCCTTTAACACGGCTCCATTTTCAGAAACGTTTGCAGATCATTTGATTTATCTTGTCTATGAACACCTCTCTCTCTCTCTCTCTCTCTCTCTCTCTCTCTCTCTCTCTCTGTCCTTGTTGTTTATGTCCTGCTTCTAGATGTCGAAATATATCTGTTGCTATCAGACATTCGGTAATCCTGTTTGTTTTAATGTTTTTCTGTTGAACCGATCGTTTTGAGTTCTTCCTTTTCTGTTCCATTTGTTGTTGAGTTTACAGTGCGCCCCGTTTCAGACCCGATTTGTGTTTGATTACTTTAAAAGTTGATTACTGTAATATCCCTTCCCTCCTCTAGCCATCCATATTGCAGCCTGTCCAAGCCATTTTCATCGGCCTTATCCTGGCTTTGCTGTATTGGTGCTTCGGCCAAATGTGGTAGAAAGGTACACAGCGCTCCTGTCGAGTCCGTGTGTGTGTGTGTGTGTGTTCTGTTTTCCTCTCTACTGTTCACCATCCTGTGTATCAAAAAATGCATGGCCACAAAAAAAAAACAAAAAAAAAAACAAGCATTCTTTTTCCTCACTCATGCTTTGTCTAAAATCCCTTTTTGGTGCTTAGCAACATTTCGGGGGAAAACTAACCTTTTCCTCGTCCACACAACACCACCTACTAATCATCCCTCCATTATTGTCTGCCTTTGCTTGGAACGCTACCGGAAGTGAAACTCTGCAATAGGGATTGTGGATTATTTGGGCTTTTTTCCCCCCCCTTCACCCTATGCCTATTTATTTGTTTGTTTGTTTGTATATTTGTTTTTATTTGTTTGTTTGTTTGTTTAAATCAATTTATCAATTTTTTTTAAATCATATTAAACACTGCTTTATTTTATTTCTTTCTCCGAAATGAAAGAAGGCTGTGTTTGAGTTGAATGATTTATAATGGCCAAATCGCTCTGATGGTAGTTTGCTCCGTCTTCCTTCATTCATTTATGAATGTCTTACTCTATCCGTTCATGCTTTCTTCTTCCAAGGTGTCTTCCTCCCCCCACCAACACTCTCCCTCCCTCTCTCTCTCTATCTCAGTCTGGTTCTCTGTCCCAGCCAGTCCCAAAGCTGTAAGAGCTGCTCGCTCTGCCGTTGTCATGTAAATGTTGCCGTTAACGCCGCTGCTGTTTTTCGTCGTCTTTTCAGAGCGGTTGGATGCCCTGGATGCCGGTGGTCGCCGTCATGGTTGCCGTGACAGCAGTAGTGCTGTATCCAAGACTGTCCAAGAGCTCCTCCTGAGGCAGATAACCAATCACAAACACAGCATGGCTCACTCTGTCACCCTAATGTCATGTTTTAATCCTGAGGTCAGGCCTGTTCTAGACTCTTTACCTCCAAATGTGAGAATGCAACTCCAGGGTGTCCAGCGTGTGACTGTATAAAGTGCAAATGTACATATTTTAGAAAAAGAGGGGGTATAAATGGTCTAACTTCTATTATAGATGAAATAAATATATATATGCTTTTTTTTCAGTTAGATGGGAATCTTGATCAATAAAGTGGCCTAAACTAGGCTTTTTTTTTTTTTTTCCTTCCTCATGGGTACCAAACGTTTTTTGCGTTCACGTTCAATGTGTGGTTTGCCATGTTAGATGTTAATGTGGTATTCCGAATAGATGCGAAGCCAAATTATAATCTTAAAAGATTGGGCACAAAGAGGTGAAGTGCCTGATTTAACTACCACTAGATAAGTGTAAACACTTTTACACACACACACACACAGAGAGACACATTTTTGTCCTGACGCTCCACTACTGCGGTGTTTCATTCAGTCGAAAACGTCTGGAAATCGTTCAGTCCCGTGTGCCGTGATTGTGCGTTCCAGTCGACCTCTTACACAAACGAGCAGCACAGTAAGGTCGTCATACTCTAGCGTAGTTTTCTTTGTATCGTGTACTTTAAAAGGAAATATCCTTGTGAGAGACACTACAGGACTTTTCTAATTCAAATCCGTAGAGATGTAGAGACTCCGTGTCATTGTGACGTTATGAAAAACATCAACTTGGGTAATATTGTAGCTTTTAAGAACACGCTGTCCTGCCATTGGGACTCTCTCTCTTTCTCCCTCTCTCTCTCTCTCTCTCTCTCGTTCTCTTTGTTTGGAAGATTCAGGCTCGTCAATGAACGCTGCGGTTCCTTAATCGATATATACAGACAGTTTTACAGTACCTCCTGAACAAGGCTCTGGGATCTCGCTGCCTTATCTGTAACACGGAGATCTTCTTTTACAGAGAATTAGTGAAGTCTGTGTAAAAAAAAAAAAAAAAGTGTAAGGGGGTTTGCATTCTTTAAAATGACTACTTTCATTGAAGCACAGTAATACAGAGTGGATTTGTTTATGGTGTAATTATTAACGGGTTAACGGGAACGACGGAACGGACGGTGTCGAACGGGTTGAACAGTGTGTGTGCTGGAGAGAATAACCAACGATTTATATTGTGTTGGTTCACGTTTTTGTCTGCTGCGCTGTAAATAAAACTCTCGGTCATGAAACAAATGGCCTGACGTTCCACCTTGTCAAATAAATGTCCTTTTCTTTTATCGTTTTCGAGTTACAAATGAACAAAACATCTATGGGAATAAAAGTAAATAATGCAAAGCATGGTGTAGCACAGAGAGGTTCCACTCTGAAAGTTCCCCAAAGCATCAAAAGTCATCTCTGGGCACTTCGGCTTGGAGAAACTTGTCTTTTTCTTTCTTTTTTTTTTTTTTTAAGTATCAGACATTAAAAGTTCTTCCTTCACACACATCTAAGGCACGATAAGAACATCTGACCTTGGCATTGTTTGTAAATATGTATGTATGAATGTATGTGTGTAAATGTATATAATATTCACAAAATAAAGTTGAATATCAGTGGCACTGATCACGTCAAATGTTCTGCTGCAGTCCGTCGGCGAACGAAACCTCGCTCACAGTTTAGCATCTTTTATTTTATTTTATTTTATTTCTTTTTTTTTCTTCTTCTTCTTTCCACCACACCAGTTCTTATTGTTTGCTCTGACACTTTTTTTTTTAATGTGTCTTTTTAGTCATTCACAACACAATGCATGGTTGTTATTCACCTAGAAGTGTTTGTTCATGCAACTTAAACGAACACGATTGGCCAAAAAAGGCGTCCTGTTCGTAGCTCGAACGGAAACGCGACGCGATGGAAAACTAGTTTGCAGATGTAGCTTTAAACATAACCGTTCAGAACAAACTGCAAAGATTTCCACCACCCGTTCACTTTAATAGGAACGCCGGCTCAATGCATGGAATCACACTAATGCAGATCATCATTCACACACAAACATCAGAGTTTGGAGGAAAAGTCTGATCTCTGTGATGTGACATGGTTGTCGGTGCCAGATAGGCTGGTTTAAGTGTTGCAGAAACTGCTGATTCTTAAAGCTTACGCAAATTGAAGCGGAAAACATCCTGCGAGTAGAAGGTCAGCAGGCTTGCTGAAAGATTGACCTCACTAGAAAAGCCAGAGTCACTCAGATAAGCAGTCTGTAACCGTGGTGATAAGAAAACCGTCTCGGAGCTAACAAGACCCTTAAGGTGGATGAACTTCAACAGCCGAAGACCACATCAAGGTCCACTGTGATCAGACAAGAACAGGAATCTGAGGCACAGATAGTGACATTTAAAGTGATCTGCTGTTGAAGTCCATCCACTTGTGCATCCCGAGATGCTTTTCTTCTCACCATAGCTCATTAAAGAAGGATTATATGAGTTACTATATACTTCTTGGCAGCTCCAATTAAGCTCACCATGCTCCTTATACCACAGCGGTTAGTCACGGAGATGACACTTTTTCCTCAATCTGTTGTTGATGTGAACATTTCCTGAAGCTCTTGACCTCATGATTGACTGAACAACTGCGTAACTGACCAGGTGTTCCTATTAAAGTGACCGTATATTTAGAGCGACTACTTCAGAGTCTCATCATCCAGGCCGGTGGTACAGCGTTCAGCCTGTAAATAACTTTTTTTTTCTTACTCCGTTTCTGTTTTGTTAATCATTTTGATTAGAGAACAGTTCAGAATGACTTTTTCCTTAAGAGACAACTGTTTGAAATTCTATTTTGTAAAAGAGCACAGAGTTACAAGAGAGTTTCTGGATACAGAGTTAAATAATTGCACTAACACAATGTGATGTGCATGGTTTTAATAAAAAAACAACTTTTCTCTTCTTGACACGTCGCCTTTATTTACTTATTTATTTATCTGCTTTTCATTCGGTTCATGAACGCTCCGAGCAGGAGGGGACGGCGGAGCGTGGACGACAAACCCCAGACAAAACTGTTAGTCCGGCTTTTATACCTTAAGCGGATTTATTTGTAAACGTAGCAGCGGCTCAGCAGTTATGTTTCCTCACTAATGACTAATGGTGCGAGTTTGAATCCCAGTATCGGGCCTTTAAGAAAAAAAAAACTTGATTAGAATAGAACGGGAGCATAGAAGCCTTTATTATCGCCACATATACATTACAGCACAGTGGAAATCTTTTCTTCACATACTGTACCCCAACTGAGGAGGTTGGGGTCAGAGTGCAAAGGGGCAGCTATGATACAGCACCAAAGGAGCAGGGAGTGTTGAGGGCCTTGAAAAAGGGCCCAGCAGTGGCCACTTGGATGGGCCTTGAACCCTGATCCTCTGATCAAGAAACCAGAGCCTTAACCAGTTGAGTCACCACTGCCCCAAATTATTTTCTTCTTACAGCAGTGGTGTCCAATCTTATCCGGAAAGGGCCGGCGTGGGTGCAGGTTTTCATTCCAACCAAGCAGAAGCCACACCAGAGTCTACTAAAATCCAAGAACAACTGATTAAACAGTCCTCATGTCCTTGACAAAAACTGCAAATCTTGCCTGGTAACTAACTTGTGTGTTTAAAATAAAGCAACAACTTTACCTCTTGTATAAAGTGTCGTTACAAGATTTCTTCTAAATGTTTAAAAGACACATCACCCTATCTGCAATCATAGTTTTTTTTTAAAGTCTGTCGATTTGTTCCCCCGTACAAGCATATGTGTCACTTGCTCCTGTAGAAATGATCATTCGGATTCAGGACTTTGACCTGGTTTTAAAAGGAGTAAGGACTTTATCAATTTAGGGTCAGTGTTGTGTTTGGACACCAGATGGCAGTCCTTAGCATACACAATAGGGTATGTGGTGTTTACGTTGATTACCTTGAGTCTGTGAAACACATCCATGAATTTCCATCCAGCTCTGGCTTCATCTATTGCCATTGCATCGGGGTTGCAGGACCTTAACATGGACGATGCTCACTAAACCCAGCAGAGTTCATACAGTCCATTCTGTCCCATTTCACTTCATTCAGTGCATGTACTCTTTTCCGATAGCTTTACAGATTTACAGTTAATGTTAATAACGAGATTGTGTCCATGTCAATGCAAACTGGAAGCACACGACTTTCTCCGAGCGAATTAATTCACTGACACCATTTTCATATTCATTCAGATCACTTCTAATGTCCCCTCGAAACCTTAAAGTGTGTCTCACATACACTATATGACCATCACACCCATAAGCAGGCCTTCATCACACTGTTGTATTGAACGGCTTTGTATAGTGTGGCGTTATAATTTCCATTCACTGGAACTAAGGGGCTTTAATATGTTCCAGTAGGACACAAAGTGTGGTGTATAAAGACAAGGTCTGTGAAGGGTGATGAAGGTGGAAGAACTTGAGTGTGCTGCTACACCGAACACCTTTGGGATGAACTGGAATGTTGATTGCACTCGATGACTCCTCACCTAACATCAGTGTCTGAGCTTTTGTACATGAATGATCACACATCCCAACAGCCACGCTCCAAAATCTAGTGGAAACCCTTCTCAGAAGAGTGGAGCTTATTATACCAGCAGATGAGGACATCTGTTAATGCTCATGGATCGGGATGAGCACATGTGGGTGTGACGGTCATGGTGTCCGCTTACTTTTGGACACACAGAGAACCTCTGCGATGGCTGAGATCCCGAGGAATCCAAACTGATAATTTCATGTTGTTTGAACTTTAACTTCTAAACTAAATTAATCAAGAATGCTTTCCTGGTCCGGAATTCCTGTTGACCCTGATCTCCATTGTTCATTTGTCCACCAGACTGGAAGTTTTCTATAATTGCTATGCTTCAAGGAAATGCTCTTTGAGAACCATGTGAACCATCTAAGGAATGCACGTTTTCCATCATGCTTCGCTCCACCGAAACTGACCTACTTGTCATATAACCAATTGTAAATATGATGTTGAGCCAAGTATCAAAACTCTGACAGGAAATTCTACAGGGCCTCACCCCTGAGATGTTTTACATACGTGTTCGACACATAAAGGTCCGCTGTAAGCAGTCTCTGAATCACGTCGGTTTATCATTGACACAGAATCGATTCAGTGCTCTTTAAAGCTTGATCAGGTGCAATTTAGGCAGAAAATCTAAAGCTAAGGTGGCTGATTCATGGTTCTGCAGTGAGTGAGTGGGAGAAGCATCAAACCACACTAATTATTTTCCTGTAATGGGGCCAACAAATAATGTCCCTGATGGTGATTTGGATGTTTCCAGTTCCTGCGTGATTGAGGCTTGTCATTGACTTGCCATTTAAGGACTTTGTGAACGTTGGTCCTGTAGCATCTGAGCTGTTTTAGCGGTAAAGTTTCCACTTAAGACTCTTTCTGCAAGTTAAAGTTCCACTACATGGACTTCTCAGAAATCCTCCTGCTGCTGTGTTTATCGGTCACACCTTCATCAAAGATAAGTGAGCTGGTTCCACTGGCAACCATTCACCTCTCTCACTTCCACGGTAATTTACAGGTTGATCATGAGTTCCTTTGTTTACTCGTTAAACTTCTTCGTATACTGAACGTCCATGATGTCCACGGACCTAGATCTTTATAGGCTTTTACAAAACCTGACGACGAGGTGTTCCTATGGACGTTCATGATTGAAGACATCCGATACAAATGTCAATAAAACAGCAACTGAATAACAAAGAAACTGAACCAAAACAAAAAACATGGTTCATTAAAATGGCTGTGATTCCCTTTTAGGAGATTCTGGCTCTTCAGCTTTGGGGTCATTCTTTTATTTCACATTCAATATCAAGTCAAATCTGTTCCTCTTTAAAATAATAATACTACTAATAATGGAACACATTATGTCAGCTTAACCGTTCATGAGAGGAAACCAGGAACTGCCTCTAGGTCTGATAGTTGACAGGTGTACTCTGTCTCTAGGGGAAGTTGATGTAATTCTTCGGATGATTCAGCCGATGATGAGACCAGACAGCTAGGCCATGAATGTAGACACTTAGTGTGCACCCTGAGGAGATAAACTGTGGTTGAGACGCTGTGATTAGCTCAAAGCTGAGGTGGGGCACTATGAGCAAATCCTTCTGGGTGTTTATTACTGCCGATGTGTCACCATTATGCTGGAAAAAGACAATGTGACAATTCGTGTAATGGTAAAGGTGACCAAGCTGCTGATTTGTCACACTGACACATTATCGGCATGACGATCTTCATTGCTAAATATCAGCTCCCGGCCTTCACGCATACTTGCTTTAAAAAGATATAAACTTTGATGGTCTTGTGGGAACCGGCTGCTGTGATAAATGTCAAATCGGAACACTGCACACAGTTGTTGTAGGACTGGGTGTGGCGAATACTAGTCTTGTTTGCAGGAAGCTGTGATGCAATGCTGAATCACCCGAGTCGTTCATTCTGATCATGTCCTACCCGAATACATCCAGAACATTGATTACAACACAAATATATGCGTCGTGTTACAAAGACATATCTCCATGCTACTATACATCTTGTATAACCTTCGTTAATGGGCCTAAGGCAGGGTTACCTAACTCCAGTCCTGGTAGACCACAGTTCGGTGGTTTCCCTGCACAAAATCCACTCACCAGTACAGAGTATTTTTTAAGGTGTATTGGAACAGATAAATAAACAAATTGTTATATAGTGTATCTTTAAAAACAGTCAGACATTTGACCTGCGGAACACCTAGACAGCAGGTTGTTAGCACCTTCAAATAACATCCTAGTAAGTGGTCTACTCTAAATTGTGTAGAAAAAGCCGACTGTCACTTATACAGTACAGTGAAATCATTTTCTTCACATATCCAATCGTATTAGGAAGCGGAGGTCCAAGCACAGGGTCAGCCGTGATACAGTTCTCCTGGAGACACTTCATCACCCCAGAGACTCACTGAGCCACCCTAGGTGTATATATACGTGGTGCCAGGGTGATAGACTGGCATCTCATTCAGGATGTGTTTTTACCATGCACTAAGATTCCAAAGCTATGGATCCAATTGCAAACAAAGTGGTTATTGAAGACGACGAAAGACGGAATTTGCTTATACGCCTGCTTCGATCTGCCTTTTTTTTCCACCAATATTTAGAAAGTTGACAAAGTTCATTTTCTACAATTTCAGTATTTCTACTGAAATATTGTAGAATTGGACTTTGGGGGTGGGGGTGGGGGTGGGACTACATTACAAGCTACAGCTTTGCTGAGAAATCAAGTCAGGGTGAGAAATAAAGCGATGAAATATCAAAATGCTATGAAAAGGTAATTCACAGAGGTGACGTCACAAAGATGCAGGATTAAGATGACCAGGTGTCTCTCAGGCTTGAGATAAAGCGCTCATTAAGTGGCGTCACTGTGGTATGGAGTGCGCATGCGCTTGCGACGGGGAAAGATCCTGGGCTGTGTGTGTGTAGAGTTCAGACGCTGCTCGGTAGAGCGACATAACGCACACACACACACACACACACACAAACACATTCACTCACGTCCTCCCACAGGCGCGCACTGACGATCAAATACAATACGCTTAAATATACTAGAGGACAACATGCCAGCTACGGAGAAAGACCTGGCTGAGGACGCGCCGTGGAAGAAGATCCAGCAGAACACGTTTACGCGCTGGTGCAACGAGCACCTGAAGTGCGTAAACAAGCGCATAGCCGACCTGCAGATGGACCTGAACGACGGGCTGCGGCTCATCGCTCTGCTCGAGGTGCTCAGCCAGAAGAAAATGTACCGGAAGTATCACCCCAGGCCAACCTTTCGCCAGATGAAGCTGGAAAACGTTTCCGTGGCGCTCGAGTTTCTGGACCGCGAGAACATCCGCCTCGTCTCCATAGGTAACATCTACCTGGGTTTGGGTTAATGCACCTTATTAAAGCTCAGCCTTCCTTCTTACACCCTGTCTGCAATCTTTAAATAACCCCAAAACATCATGGTTTAAAAAAAAAAAAGTTTAAATGTCTTTATTTTATTTATTTATTTATCTATTTATCTATTTATTTATTTATTTCCCTGGTGTTTAGGTCTCCTTTAAAAAAAAAAAAAAAAAAAGTATTTACCTGGAGTTTAGACCTATTTATCTATTTATTTATTTATTTATCTATTTATTTATTTATTTGCTTGCTTGCTTGTTTACTTACTTACTTACTTACTTACTTGCTTACCTGGAGTTTAGATCGAGGATATAAGGGAGTTGGGCTAAAATGCACCTGTCACTGCTTTGGATTTACTTTCTTCAAACACCAGCCCTAAAAAACAGGAAAAATGAGTACATTACTCATGAAGTAATGCAAATTCTGACAAATAATGAAGTCAAGATAGCAGTAATTAAAGTGTTTCGAAATATCAGCATTTTCCAGAAAAAACAATGAGAAACATGGACACACCTAGTCTGTTTATGTAGGAGGAAAGAAATGTCAAAGCAAAATTGGATTAAAACACATCGAAATGTAAATGAAAAGACTTGGACACCTCTCTTTACACACCTAGTCTGTTTCTATGTGAAAATGTGCATCTTCTTCCCTTTCTAACACCTAGTTTCTTTGTCAGGGATCGAAATCGCACTACATTTTAATCGCTTGTTTGACTTTAAAACTGAGAAATTTGACAGGAAAGTCAAGTCAATTCAAGCAAGCACTGATTAGAGGTGGATAAAATACCAATGTTGCACCTCCCACCTCATATCTGGTCTGGTTATGTAGGAGGTTAAAGTGCTAAAAATGGCAATTATTCCATTAATAAAAGGCAAGAATTGATATAAATACGAGTCTAAATAAAACAGATCAGTAGCGGTTCTGAGATCAATGAAAATTATTGTATGAAAATGCAAAACTTCTTCCCAGTACCTAATCACTCTATATTGAGGTTTAAAACGGTATCGATTTCAGTTTTCTTCTAACTTCGAAAGGTGAAATTTGACGGGGAAAAAACAGATTAGAAGTGGCTGAAATTTTAAAATGAAAAACCATTCATGCCTAAAAAACTCGCTCTACACATGTATTGGGTTTGTAATGATAGAAAGACTAAAACATCACGAATTTCTACTTTAGAACAAATGACTAAAAATGACAGAAAATTAAGACAAACCAGTGTTTAATTGGATAAAGTTCATTCATTCATTTCCTACCGCTTATCCGAACTTCTCGGGTCACGGGGAGCCTGTGCCTATCTCAGGCGTCATCGGGCATCGAGGCAGGATACACCCTGGATGGAGTGCCAACCCATCACAGGGCACACACACACACACTCTCTCATTCACTCACACACACACACACACACACACACTATGGACAATTTTCCAAAGATGCCAATCAGCCCACCATGCATGTCTTTGGACCGGGGGAGGAAACCCCCGAGGCAGGGGGAGAAAATGCAACCTCCACACACACAAGGCGGAGGCGGGAATCAAACCCCCAACCCCGGAGGTGTGAGGCGAACGTCCTAACCACTAAGCCACCGTGCCCTCTTTGATAAAGTTGACTGGCAATTTACCAGAATTTATTTTTATGTGAAACAAATGATAATAGCCATCTTAGTCTGTTTATATGGGAAATTAAATTGGCATTGTGATATCATCTGAAATGGGGGAAAATAACCCTGTATTGATTTGATAAACTACTGAAGACTAAGACTAAATGACCTAAAGTCCTGCAACCGCAGTGTCTTGTGATACATTTCATAAAAATCCTGATTCTGGTTTTACAGCACGTGTTTATCTAAGTTTAGCTTCATCGGTCGTCATCATCAGAAGTCTGAGTCTGATCCGTTCCTCCGCGAGGTAAACAATGTGGAAACTTTGTCATGCCGTCATTTATAAAAACATGCAAACTATGTTGAGGCTGAATTCATTTATCAGGAGAATGTTTGGGGCTTTGTAAGAGAAAGGCTTAGAAAGGAGAACATTCTGGAAGGAAATAATCCCCTTTGGACTGCATGCTTTGAGCTGGGCATGAGCATGAACATGCGTCTGTCTTATTAAACTGAATTCTTTGTGAATTCCCAGAACTTTTTTTTTTCCCCCCGAACCTAATTTGTTTTTTCAAGCCTTGCCGATCTACCTTGTTACCTATGTGAGCTCCTTTTTCAACTTGGCTTCCACGGATATGCTTTTTGATTCAGATAATGTGACGCATCACATGCCAGTTTATTTTTCTGTATTATTTATATTTAGTTCCTTAGCAACACTTGATCTCCTTGTAGTCATCTTTTCAGCTTAGCTTGAAACCACGTCGCTTTATCATCCCACCCGTTTACTCAGGAAGTAGATGGACGTCCTCCATAGGACACGGTTTACACAGTTGTGTCCTGGCTGATGGTCTCTTCCTGTTCAGGAGATGATGTTTACACTGACTCTATACATTTTAGATATAGATTCGTGTCTGGAAAGCGTGCCTGACGACAGGTTTGATTTCCGGGTGGACCTGCTTTTTAGTGTGTTCATGTTTTATATATTTTACGGTTATACAGCTAGTTAAATATGTGTGAAAGAAGTGCGTTTTGAGGAAATGTGAAGCGATCGTTAACGTCTGTCCGGTTGGTGCTCGGTCTGTTGTGGTGGCAGCAGATTATCCTGAATCAAGTCATATAAGTGTAGATAGAAGCAGGTACAAGTCCTCATATCCCCTCTTTTTTTCTTGCTCGTTCATGGAAGAAGTAAGTGTGTTTTTTGTACCAAGTATTTGATGTGTTTAACACTCATGTATCCAGTGTTACTCATCTCAGTTGGTGATGGAGTGATACCATGTTCTTCGTGCCAGATTATATGTTGATTATATGATTTTTCGAACTCGCTAAAACGTCCGCCATTGAACACATCATATTAAGACCGCTTGCCAAGCTTAAGACAAAAGAATTATGTTCTGAAGCATGGTTTTCGTCTGCGTGAGCAAAATCCGAGTGACCCTGGTTTGTTGTGAGCTGCACTAATCCAGCATTAGTCATGGACTAGGAACCACCGGCCAAAACACAAGCCTGTAACGTTTTTCCTGCTGTTGCGTCATACAAAACTTTGACCTGTTACCGTTGAAGGCTAGGGATTAAGTGCAAGAAGATGGTTTTCACTTTGGGAAGCGTCTAGCTGAGGAATCCTGTTATGTTGAAGACACATGTTTGATTTACCCCGAAGCGCACACTGACAGACGAGGTATTGTTTCTCACTTTCCACATCTTAATGCTCTCGTTTCACCACGTCTTCAATTGTGGCTTAGCGTCTGACTCGAATATTTCATCAGTCCTGTTCCAATATAATCATAGTGTGGATTTGAAATATCTTAAAATAGCCCTTGTGGTCTCCTTGATTTTTCTGAGGTTGCCTACTGTTGGGAGCAGAAATTGCAGTTTCCTAAGCTTTCATTCAAGTTCATGAATCAGTGAAAGATCTGGGCAGAATCCATTGTTTTTATGATCGTCTAATAACCTGAAGGTGCTGTTGCTCGGAGGATGTATGGCTGTGTGACATCACTCAGCACTAAGTGCCTTTCCATCTGGTTTATTATTATTGTTATTATTATTATTATTATTATTATTTTTGGAGGTTTTGTTTTCTCCTTTCCTGACATGGTCATTTGAAGTTCAGCCTCGGTTCACGGCGTTCGTTCAGAAGCCACAGCCCACATGGCGGTTTGCTTCACTGTATTTATAGCTCTGTCGACTCTTCCTCGACAAAGACCGATGCGTTTTGTATCTCTTTCGAAGGAGGTCTGTAATCCGTACGTCTATAAAGAAACCGCCGCCGCACCGGTTGCAGTTCATAAATTTCACCAGAGGAGCAGAATCGAGTGCACGGTTGCTGTCTCGCAAGGAGCTGTGAACTCTCTTCTACCTCAATCACAGCGGAGATCTGACCTATCGAATAGAAAAAGAAAACATTGCTGCTCTGCAGAGGCTTGTTCTAGCAGCCTGACCTTGGAATCTGTTGAAAGCCTAGCACTTCCTCGCATCCACTGAACTCAGCCTAAACAAATAAGTTTCTCTAGAAAACGCGATCATGCCTAAGGAATTCACTGGTGTTCTAGGGCCTTTAATCACGATGACGACCGCAAGCCGCCACAGGCCTCCCTTGCAGATCCAGCTTCAGCAGGAGTTCAATAAATCAGACCATGCCAGAGTCTAATCTCCAGAGAACAAGCCCAGAGAGGAAGACGATAGGTTGTGTGATTGCTGCTGCTTTCTTAGTTTGCTTAGTTTCAGCTTTTCTGTCGTGTGTCAGTGTTGCTATCATTTATTTAATAATGCTGTTCTCTTGTAGGTAAAAGTGTCAAAGGATCTGTGCTCGCTGTCGGATCGGATAGAAACAGTTTGTGCGCCAAATTCAGGACGATCGAAAAACGCAAACGACAGTTAAAAGGACATTTAGTTAAATTTTTGCCATCTTGAGCGCATTACCTGAAGAAAAATGAAGCATTAAGCAGAGTACTTAATGATGAAGCACTTAAATGACATGATCTACAATCAGTGATGAGCAGTAATGATAATGGCTTTGGTGTGTGGGGTAATTGCCTGAGCCTCGTGCTGTGGGCGGTGCTATCGTTTTAGCTTATTAAACATGACATCTGGGGTTCTCATTCAGATCTCGTTCCGTTACCAAGCGGCAGTCATTCTTCCTCTACGGTGCTGTCAGTGGACGAGTGTCAGGCTTTTGTCCAAACTGTGACTGATGAAGTGATTTAGCGAGTTCTTCTCCATTCCTCTAGATGTCCAGGCAGTCCTTGTCTAGTTGTGGTTAGATTTGAGGACATGCTGCTCGAAAAGTGATTTTCCCTCCAAGCTTCAGTGCTTTTCATGCAGTCCTTCAGTCCTGCCCAACTTCCACACGCTTTACTCCCATCGCCTCTGCTTCAGAGGGCCTGATCTCTCAGGCTACTTCTCCACCTCTTTAGTTTCAGACTTCAGCTTATCAATCACCTTAAAACAAATAATCCATCACATGATTGCTTTTACTTGCACCTTTAAGCTTCAAACCAGCTGCTGCACTGATCTCAGGCTCTTTAACACGTAAACCTCATGACCTTCAACAGCGCCATGGCTTTAATCGGAAACGTCGAGTCATGTACTAGCGTCGTTCGTCTTAAGCGTCGACGTCGAGTGTTCGGTTACAGAGTAAGCAACGAGTCCACAGTTTTTCCACACGTCTTCCTCGAAGTTAAGGAGATCTTGACCGTATGTGGTGAAGGGTCGATCGTGAAGCCTTCACACACCATCCAAGGTCCTGATCAAAAGCATCTCAGCGCACGCCGTCATTCTGTTGGAATGCTGACGGGGCAGAAGTGAAACATTCTCTTGGTTTATTTTCACCACGTATCTACCTCATGGCCAGTGTGATCAAATAGCATAGCTGCTAAAACTCTCTCAGACACGGATTTGATTAAAAAACTGTTGCTGGAACATCGATTTAGTTTTTTACTCACATAGATGTTCACAAGCTTGTTCCTTTTTGTAATGTGTACAGTCCTGCTCTGAATATAATGCACCATTAACACTCTGAGACTCGATCATATCATCCAGCAAAGGCCACAGCGTCGGGGAATTCGGATTGCTCAGAAAGCGTTGATGTATTTTCCAGATCCGCTGCTCTGGTATGTGGTTCCGGCTGTAAGGTAAATCACAGGCTCTTATTAACGCACCTCTTTCCTAATGTTAGTGTTTCTATAGTAACAGCTGCTGCAGGGACTTGGGGAAATTAATATGGATTCTCTGGGGGTTTATTTAATGTTTCTGGAAGGAAACTTTCGTGGTTGAGTACAGTTAATTACTTTGAGATAAAAGAATACGCATCATGTCGTGTCTTCCTTGATCTTCCTCCTACTCTTCTTTCTCTCCATATTCCTTTTTCTTCTAATTCATAATCTTCTTGTTCTTCCTCTTCTTCTACTTCCTCTTGTTCTGTTACCGTTAGTAACGGTACCCCACGGTATTTTATTTTATTCTACTCCGGTTTTTCCGTTACTTAGGTCTTCGTTTTTTAACCTTTTGGACAGGAATAGACAGAAATGGCCTTTTTATCAAACAAAAAATGTTCTTCCTCAGCGACGGCCAGAACCATCCGTGTTGCTGGTCTGAATTGAAAGGCTATTCTGTGGAATATGAACTGTTTCGGCTGTAATCGGGGCTATGAGGCTCTCGAGCACGAAGGCTGGGACTCGGTATGAGCAGTTTAGTTTACAAGGACATTAGAAGCAGGAAAATAAACCTGTGTTGGTCGGTGATGCGCCGGTAATAGACTTTCCTAACTTTTATCAAAGCGTCGACCGTGAAACCGATCTGCCGCAGGTTCGGTGGGCGACAGAAAACCACAGATTTCCCGGCCGGTAAAGCGCTTGTTATCGTAAACCTTCACAAGGTGCAAGTGAAGTGTTGAATTTGTCCTGTATGGTGTTTATTGACCTACATAAAGAGGGGAAAAAAAATAAACATGCTGTATTTTTTGACCCTGATTTTGTATCGGAAACCACATCGCATGCAAAACCGCAAAACCTGTCTTGCTGGATCTTCATTCATACCTGGCCACCCTTGTTTGTCCTATTATCAACACACACACACACACACACACACAGAGCAAACTGTGACCGTCTTTATCCTCCCTCATCGGGGGCTGGTTTAAAAGTGACAGTTTATGTTCAGTCTTCCCAAAGCTCTGGAATTCTTGTCAAAGGAAACTCCTGCATGAAAACACCGAAAGCTACTAACATGTTTTTTTTTCAATTTTAACATCTCCATGGTGATAGAACTTCAGCCCACATACGCTCAGGATCACATCCTCCTTGGAGGTCGTGCTCCATGCTTCTCATTGTCTGAATGAAAGCAGCGCGAGTGGAAAAAGACAGCTGATGTGGCTGTAACCCGAACGCAGGAAGCACCGTCCGGGGCAGGGCTTTCGTAGGAAGGAAGTTCCTTCCGTATAAACCTGGGAAGGTGGAAATGCCTGCGCAACTCAAATCTCAGCCTCTGCCCTGGACAAGAAGCGCAGCCTTTTATTTTCGCTGCAAACAAAAAAAAGCGGTGTGGCATTTGTGAAACTTCGACGTCAGACTGAAACAGAAAGCTTGCATTTTTTGTTCCTCTCCTCTCTACCTCACCACATTGGAACGGCAGAGTTTGTACCTTATCTTGTATAAGGACATGCAGCTTAGACGATTAGCTGATTTTTGGTGCTTTCCAGGAATGCCTTTTTTTTTCAGACCGAGCCCGAGTTCTCCTCGATACCGATAATGAAATAACAACCTAGTTATTTTTGGCCATCAGGTGTATCACGTTACATTTTTTTACTTCTTTGGTAAGGCTGTGTGCCGCTAGCAGCGAACGACTCGGTCCGAATTTAAGACGTAGCGTAGTGCTTTAAACATGTCGAATGTCTCAGAGCTCAGTGCTCGCACAGCTGAACTGCTCAGACTCGCCCGCAGCAGTTTCTCTGTACGATGACTTGACCCTCCGCGTAACGCTCTCATTCTAACGACCACGTTCTCCCTCGAGCTCGCATATCTCTTACGAACAGAATTAATGGTGCTGTTTGAGTGCTGAAAAGATGTTTAACTCTAGAAACATGCTATAATTTATTCTCTAGATATTTACACACATCTTTTATTACTTAATCGCAAAATCGTTAGTCTTACTACTGTCCCGTAGTGTCATGTGACCATCTGAGCCCCGCCCCCCATCCCTTCATGTTTATATGAGCACAGTATCGGTCAGATACCTGATACCACTATGCATTCCTGATGTTTACAGTAGACTGCTTGTTTTTTGCCCCGGTTTCATCCCTCCACACCCAATGCCTCAGAGTTTCAGCACTCGATCGTTAGCTCCCACCGTCTCTCTCACGATCTTGGCTCTAAAGAAGAATGAAGCGTTGTGAAGATTGATTTGATGTGCTCTCATCCTGCTGTACCCCGTTTCAAAACTATTGTTCCCCGTCTGCTGTTATACCCATAAAAAAAGTACCCCATCAACCTTATCAGCATTTTATGTCAGAAGCCATGACTGTGTTTGTTAAGCTGCAGTCGTTTCACCTTTCATTCATCTGCATTTACATTTCTGATCCTCTTCCATTACCTAAAGCTGACTGTGCCAGTTTTGGCAGGCAGAAAGTGTTTTTCTGCCTTTGGCTAGTGTGTGTTTTGTGTGTGTGCGTGTGTGTGTTTTCTGCCTTTGGCTATTTGGTGTGCGTGTGTCAGGCCAACTAATAAAGAGGACCGTTCCAAGGTCAGCACAGGAAATGCTTACCCCCGTCGCCATGGGAACCGAAGGCCACGTTGTGTCATTCTGGAGTGCAGTACTGACCTTAGCAGCGCCTGGGTCTCTGCCACAGGCGCAGGAAACTCCTGCCCTCAATCTGGCTGACATCACGGGTGAGCTAATAGGCACACACAGACCCACAGAGCAGCTGCTAATTTATGGGAGACCTAGTTTACAGTTAATTTATTAGGCTTTGAACGCTGGACTTTTCTCTGTATGTCTCTCTCGTATGATGGAGCGTGTATATAAACCGTCGCGATGGGGTTGCAGATGAATGGCAGACGTTCTCGTCTCGCGTCAGATGATTTCAGGATTGCGACATGGCTCCTCCAGCATTCTTTTCACCAAACGTGGAAAAAAGCAATAGGTCATGCTGCTCTTTAGACCCATGCAGTGCGTCGGTGTAAGATTAAAGTTAATGTTTTACCTTCTCATGACATGCCATCTGTTTTAAGCCTGTGCTTGAAAGCGTTGCATTTGATGATCTCATCCCTGCCTAGAGTTTACACAACCGTACCAGGTCTCCCCGAGCGCGTGTTTAAGCTACAGGCCGCAAGTGTTTTAAATGTTTTTGCCCTAAAGGCCTTCGATAATCAAAAGCATATCCGACTTGTCCGCACACCTGAACCCGTGGAGCTTTTTTTTTTTTTTTTACGATCCACAGGCCTGTGCGGAATAGAGACCACTCGTGATTAGCCGTTTCCGATACGTTCGAACGAAGCAGCGAGATTGAGGAAGAATTCGAGTGAATTCCGTCAGCCTAGAGACTCCCCCTTCGGTTGAAGGCCGGTGCTTATTCAGAACCTTTTAGAGACGCTTGTATTGCCCACTGTAAGTTACCACTGGCTGTTTGAATTATGGCTCAGGAGCACGGGGGAATTTTATGAGATCAAGTAAAACATGAAAACAAAGAAACCCATAGAAACACAATCTTTTTATTTGGCACGTTTGAGGAGACTGTAATCGTCTGTTGCTGCGTGTGTTTCACCTCTATTTATCATAAGGCTTTACATTCTGAGCGTTGTAAGTACTTAGACACCGTTTCCCCTTCTCCTGTTTTATTTATTTTGGCCACTTTAACCAGGATGACGTCAGACCAAAGAAGTCAGAAAGCCTTTTTTAATTCATCAAGAAGGCAAGTTGAGACGACGGAGTTCAACAAAAGATCACATCTTTGTTCTCATGATGATTTTTTTATTTATTTATTTTCTCCCCCTGATGTACAAGTCGCATGGCAGAATGAGACGTGCCTAGCATTTTATATTGCTGCTAGTTTTAGATGCTTCATGTAGGCCGTGTTGCTTGGCTTTGACTTGTAGCAGTGCTGTTTTTAACATGGAACATTCTGCAGCTGAACCAGCTTCAGTCTGGTGTTGCATTTCTTTAAAAAAAAAAAATTAAACAGATTGGAATCGAATCTTAGAATTTTATGGATTAGTTTTATTGTACTGCAGTGTGTGGATGACGGATGAATAATACACACCCGCTCGTTCTGTTAACGATCCAAACGACCAACCGGACGGCAGCATCGCGGTGCATCACATCATTAAATTTCCGATCAAGAAGTTTAGTTAATGTTTAAGATATGATCTAGTTTCTTTTAGAGTATTTCAGATCTTCTGCGACTTCACGCTACTCGGTCTGTAGATCCGTAGTGGGCACGATCGAAGGAAAATAACCCGTCGTTCAAAGCATAATGAGTCAAAGCATCTTCAGTTGTACAAGATGTTAAAACCTGAGATAGGTGAGTTCCAGCAGCAGAAGACCTCATCAGGTTCCTCTCCAGGTTTTGTCAATCTTCAGCAGGAATCAGTCTGAGGAGGTTCTACTGACAGGTTTGGTCTAGTACTGTAATAAAATGTGTGTTAAGCAAATTAAAATCTATTCATAAGAGAAATGTTCAAGCTAAACAAAATATTTTTTAGATTATTGGTGCAATTTTTTTTATTTTTATTTTATCCCGCTTGGGAATATAAACGTAAACGGAACTGTCGATGTCTGTCTGTCTTCACCACAGGAACAAAATCAGAGTATCAGCCTGATGTATTTAGCTTTAACGTGTGTGCTCTTGAAGTTCTGAAGGTGCGAACTTCTTCCTAGTCCGTTCGTTTTGCGGTTCCTGTTCCTCTCTCGTTGTCTGTTTTGCTCGGCTGTGGTGCTTTTTAAAACGTTTTTGTTCCTTTTGGAAAAATGTCAGTCCTGCTTGTTACAAAGACTTGCTCAGAAAGCTTTCTTACTGAGAGCTCTACAAGTTTCTAGTCCATTCCTGGCTTTTGTCCTCTACCTCATAATGCCACAATACAAGGTTTCTCAGATCGCATAATGCTCTACACAGGACTACTGTGTCCTCGTTCGAGACTTGGAAACCCGAGCTACAGCTAGGCGAAGCGGTGTTTTTTTCTCCTTCCCTCCTTTCTCTCTGCCCTTCTTCGCAATGCCTCTTGTGTACTTGTGTGTGGTTCTTACACACAAGTCCTTCCCCTGTTTTTCATGAAACACACAACCAGCATCTCGGTCTTAGATTCAGACCGTTGTTTTGTGAACAGTAGCCAAACCTCATCTCTTTTTCTAATACACGAAGCACGTCGTAAACTAAAAGACCGAATGAATGAATAGTGAAGCGTGTAGTGCCAAGTGTAAGAACACTCCGTGTCTCTCGGTTGATGGAGGCAGGCTTTTAATCGGAAGTCACGTATCGAAGAACCCAGGCTGCTGTGAGGACCGATTAGATTTGCGGTTGAAGGAAATAAAATGATGTAAATGCTCAAAGTATAATCACGGTCTTTTAAAGCTAAGGCTGTGTTACACTTTTCCCAGAATTGTCCAATTAAATTACGCTCATTGAACGCAGTTAAATAAACAAAGCCTTCCCAGCTGCTGTTACTAGAACAAGCAGTCAAACGAGTTGATAACAAAATCTCTTACATCAACGCTTCGGGAAACCACATGCATCTGGTATTTTATTCCTCGCCGAAACCCGACGCTCGATATCTATTTCTGTTCCCAAAGCTCTCTCGTCTTGCTGTTCCAACCTTTACCTAACACGGCCGACCCGAACCGTCGGCTTTTCTCAGCTGTGTTTGTAAGTCGGTACAGTGCACGAGGGTGGGATTTCTCCTGGATAACAGATGCCTGTTTTTAGTTCTGTCGTTATTTCAACAGATCTGGTGCAATGATCAACAATGAACAGCAGATCTGGATCTCTACAATCAGCACAATGATACCTTATGTGTATGCAAGACAATTTGTTTGAGCAGTTCTAATCATGAGAAATGCAAGCAATGAAAATTGCATCCAGAGCACATCTCTGGATCTACGCCCAGCTCGAGCAGCTGTCCGTGATCCCTTGCTGCTGTCGTTGGAAGCGTTCGAGATCACTCGATCGGACAGTTATCCTTAAGCCTAGGGGTTTGACCATCTAATGATTACAATATCACTGTATACACGCTACTGAAAGACCTTTTAATTCCTGGGATTTGAATTATTTACAAGACAATGTCTTATAATACAGAACCGTTGAATATTGAGGTTTTGGTTTTTTTTTGGTTAGAAGTTTTATAGAAGTCATTTTCTACTACAATAGCTGACGTATTAAGGTGAAGATTATTGTTGGGTACGTTTTTATTTGACATTTTTGAAAGCAGTCTTCGGTGTTGAGAAGGCCTGGTGACCAAGTGACTGTTGGAACGTAAGTGATAACTAGTCTTTCTATAAATGGCCTGCTGGTTAAGTTGTCGAGCTACCGGTCAGAAGGTCGAGTGTTCGAATCCCACATCTTAATCTTTACTTGCTCAGCTGTATAAAAAATGAGGTGAAATGTAAGTTGCTCGGGGATAAAGGTGTCTGCCAAAATTCTATAAATGTAAATATATGGCTAAATTCCATGAGGTCATTGATTGATTAATACATAAATGCATTAAGTATTACATCTATAAAACCCTTAAGATGTGCTATTTCTTAAAAGTGATTGTAAAAGTGACTCAGACATCTGGTCACTACCTCGTTGCTGATCGTTTTCGTAGATCCTCACCACCCAAAGAGTCTTATTGCATTTGTTCTTATTCCTTGTTATAGATGGAAATGTTACTCCCTCCATCTATGAATATAGCAATAAATATTTTCATGTCATGGTGAAAGATTTCGACTGAAACCAGCGACGGTCCTTGTAAATGCCACGTCCATGTTCCCGATTATTAGTCGTCTTAGCCTTTGATGGAATCGTAATTTGAGATGCCACAATCACGTAAACCATATGGTGACCTCCTGCTGTTTAAGTGGGAACATCTTATACACTTCCTTTAGCAGGCAGAGTGAGGTCATTGCCTTGGAGTAAGTGAGTGCTTTAATAAAAGGATGGTGGGGGTCTGAAAGGAATGGAACTTCAAATATCCCCTCCAGCACTGAACGGTTTTAGTTTTTCATGAATATGCATGCACGTGTTCTGTTTGGGAGAAAGTATGTATGTATGTATGTATGTATGTATGTATGTATGTATGTATGTATGTATGTGCAGGAGAGGAGGCTGGGGGCACAAGACTGACCGCAACGGATTTGGATGTTCCCATGTTCGTGTAGTTGTTTAAATCCAGGAGTGAGGAGGAGGATCTGGTTTGATTTTGGTGTGCTGAGCATTTTGTTCAAACTTGTCAAGTGAGTGTCTGTTGCTGCATGTCTCAAATCTGGGGCTGTGGAGACTTACCAGTCAAGGTTCTGAGTTACTAATCAGAAGGTTGAGGCTTTCAAGCCCTAGCACCACTGATCTGCCACTGGTGGGCCCTTGAGCAAGGCCTTTGACCCTCTCTGCTCCAGGAAAGTTCTAACCTGTTCTAAAAGAATCAGATGGCAGTCTCATCCCACCAAACAGTCCTCGTCTGAGCGGTATGCTACACTTAAACTTTCATTCATTCATTCATTTTCTACCGCTTATCCGAACTTCTCGGGTCACGGGGAGCCTGTGCCTGTTTCAGGCGTCATCGGGCATCGAGGCAGGATACACCCTGGACGGAGTGCCAACCCATCACAGGGCACACACACACTCTCTCATTCACTCACACACTACAGACAATTTTCCAGAGATGCCAATCAACCTACCATGCATGTCTTTGGACCGGGGGAGGAAACCGGAGTACCCGGAGGAAACCCCCGAGGCACGGGGAGAACATGCAAACTCCACACACACAAGGCGGAGGCGGGAATCGAACCCCCAACCCTGGAGGTGTGAGGCGAACGTGCTAACCACTAAGCCACCGTGTCCCCCACACTTAAAACTTGTGCTACATTTATATATTTCTTCTAATCTGATACTTTTATCTTATGCTTTAATACAATCACTTCCTAAAAGTGTCATGATGCAAATTTAGTGTAATCAGAAGGAAATGTATTCGTCTAATAGCACTCAGGGTTTCCATATGGCAGCCAAGCTATTACCTCTTCCGTCTTGACCGTATACTTATACAAACCAGCTTCAGATAATGCCGTGTAATTGTATCCCACCCAAGTGACTCAGCGACCACCGGCATTGACCAGTAAAATGAACCAGTTTGGTCCTCTGTATTGGGTTATATATCTTTTTATTTTTTTAATTGCAGCTCAAAGATCTCGGAGCTAACTCATGAACTAAGTGGCTTCTTTTTCATGTTTTCCCTTCAGATTTGTTTTCACTTAACAGTTGTTCTGCTTCGGGCTTTTATTAAAGTAGACAGCATAAATTATAGTACCCTTTTGTTATTAGCCAAATAAATCTTCAAGGGCAAGCTGTATAACTGAGGGTCACCGCTCGCTCTGGAGTGTGTGGCGTTTTTTTATTTATCTAACGTGAGTTTTTAACGCGAGCCATATGCCGTTACGTCCGTGCCTGCTGAAACGTGTACCTTGAAATTACTGTTATTTTTTGGGCCGAGGCACATAATCATGAACCTGCCACAACATTTGGTGAAAGCTGCAGTAGTTTTGTTTGCTCGAGGGAAGAGAGCCCCTCTGTGTTTCGCATGACCTGACCAGACTGTTAATGGGGGTCCTGGGATGGGGCGCTTTTGTTCTCCTCCGTTTCTTATTGGTTCTTCCCAGAAGGGATGGTGGTGGTGATCTCATGGTGGTGGAATGCCCTCCACTTGGTAATGGCCCACATGTCTGGTCCCAGACGACGGCGGCCACTGATGTCATCATTTAGGACTACAGACACTATGAGGCACATAATCTGTTGTGCATCTAGATTCTTGGTTTTGTTCACATCTTTTTAAAATCTGATGCTGATTTAACTCCATTAATTCTGTTTGTAGAACTAAAAACCCGGTGTGGACGTTTGACCCCATGGCTGACTTGTAAAGCTCTCTGCCTTCATGCTACACTCACCACTACCTTACAGATTAGAGAATCCCGCCGTTCAGAAAAGGCGCCTTTTAGTAGTGTCGTGTGTTCAGCTGTGCTTTGTTACTGTCAAGATCAACTGTTTAGATGATCCAACTATGTTAACTGATGAGTACAGTACTGTTGCCCTGCGCGACCTACGAAACATTTTATGTTGGCTATTGTAACACTTCCCGGAATAACGCCAGATCTCTTCATGCACCCACTGTTCTGCAAGATTGCAGCTGTTGGGTCAATACATCAGTGATGAGGTAATCTGTGAAACCACAGGAAATGAGCAATATTAATGTGGCTTGATTCATTTGCGCTTATTGTAATTAAGGAGCTGAGGTCACGTCACAAGACCAGGAGTGGACAAATTACTGGCCTGGATGCTCAAGACTTCATGTTAACACAATTAACCCCCCATCAGATCTGTTGTTTTACCCCTGTTCCCACCCCTGCTGTGCTAAACACATTGGCTGAATTGAGGCTGATTTTCTTCACAATTTGGTCAGCTCTTGAATTCTCCTCCACCACCAGCCAACGCATCTTTGCTGAGGAGTTAAAAGGAAAATGAGGAGAGTTGCTGAGGAATGTGCTATCCATCATCTTCCACATATATAAGCTCACAAACTTCACTGGTTGGCTGGTGGGGTGCTGCACGGTTGGCTGGTGGGGTCACTCCCACTCAAAGAGCATCACCATTTTGCTAATGAAGGCTGTGGCATCTCCAGGAGTAGAACTCATGATCTCTATGTGAGGGTCAAAGCTTTATACGAAGTGTGTGGATATTCTGATGAAACAGTACATGTCGAGATAAAGACGACTCTTGTGGCCAAAACGTCTGATAATGACTTACCGACAATGTGCTCCTCCTTTATTGCCGTTTTTCAGTATTAATGCACTTCAAGCTACCCAGTTGGCCTAGTTATGGTATTACATTTTGTTGACACACTTCAGTTGGTTTCACAGTGATCAAAACATGGGTCCAGGTAGCACACTGGAGCTTCCACTTGTATAGTGGTGGAGTGTTGATGAGAAACATGCCCCCAAAAAGCCTGATGACAATAATGAACTTTGTCGAGGGAAATAAAAACTCCTTTCTGATTTGTTCTTGTTCTTTAAATTGTGTTTGTTCTGAATCCTGTTTTAAAGCACCTAAAGTGCCCTGTAGAACAGAATTCGGAATGGGGTATATGGGAATGTTTTTACCCCTGTGGGTGGCACAACCCTCTTCTCCATTTATGTTCATGTGCGGTTCCAGTTTGTTTTGGCCGGCTGAAGTGGCATGAGTACGCAGTCTCCGTGGCATGGATTCAGTGTCTTGCCAGCATGGTGGTAGTCACATGACTGGCACATTTCCAATCTTGGTCACATTTTCTAAATGTTTATTTAGATCTGTAACGCAGGCAAAATCTCAGCTCTGATTCAGACTAGAGTATCGGGTAAAAGTGTGTACGTGTTATATGGCTTATTAAAAATGTTTTTTTTTGGATTGATTTTGTTGAATTGCATGGTGAAACCGCTGAGGATTTTATAGCAAGTTCACATCCGTTTAGCCCGACACTGCAGCGTCTTTGCAAACTCGTTCGGTTATGGGATTTTTCTCTCCTTTTGTTTTACACTTGGCAGAGCTTTCAGTTGCATCCTGTTTATGACTTCCAGGTGCATCCAGGAACACACTCCCACCAGAAGACACCGATTTGCACCATTTGGGATGACACACTGAAGCTTCAGCATTTTACTGCAGGGAGTTTATGGATCGAATGTATTCATGATCTCATGTTTTCTTTATAATATAACACCAGGATCAGTCGCGGCCGAGAATATTCTGCATTTAATCAGGAGGTTCTGCAGTGGAGATGTTGGCTTCACTTATTCCACAACACTGATAAAAAGGGCTGTATTAGAAGAATGATTGGGAAAGTTCTCATTTTTGGACAACAAAATAATAGCATCCTTAACTGGCTTGTGGTCAGTTTGTCTTGTTTAGGCTCTTAAAAATACTGTAAATGTTCTCTGGGGTTAAATAAATAAACTCCGAGGCAAGTCTTTTCAGTCCTAGCTTTATTGCATGCAAGTTGTTGGACTACAGATGCTAATTTTTACAGACACTTTTATTTTTGATCGAGTCATAATGAATCATAATGGTTATTAGAAATTCTATATAAATGGGTAATAAAAAAAAAGTTCTGATCAGTAGCCAGTGCTTGTCCTATGGTGGATGTTCACTCACACACTAACGCTTTTTAAAGATTTAGACAGGAAAAGAAAAGTGGCGCGTGAGAAAAGTTATAGGTCTTCCAACAAAATGCAAAAAACAAACAAACAAAAAACCTTACACTATCCTTATAGAACTCAATAACACCGCTATCGGACGCTTTGCCATTTCAATAGAACGGGATTCCACGCATCCACTAAATGCTAAATGAGTATCTAGCCCCACTGCCCTCAGGGCGCAGGTACAGGGCACTGAGGTGCAGAAGGGCCCGCTTTGGAAGAAGCTTGATTCCCTCAGTCATTAAGTATCTTAACAATAGACATCGCTGAGTGTGATTCTGAATGTTTCTTGACGTGTGTATTATGACTGTTTATGTTGTGTGTGTGTCGAACAAGTGCTGTGTTTATGGAAAAGAATTTCTCCTTTGGGGACAATAAAGTAAAGTTAGACACAAATTCCATCAAGGCAGCATGAGGCAATCTTTAGGAATGGAGCAAAATAATTTCTATACTATTTATCTAGTAATGTAACGGTATGAAAATAAATCACTGTGAAGAAAAACCGAACGTGCACTGACACACTCGGGCTTCAGAAATCCTCACGAGCACTCCCTACTCTGACTTAACCCTATTGCATCATTTCCAGTTCTGCTCGCAAAGCCGTGCTCAGTGTTTTGTGTTCATCTTGTATTATTGCACAGCCCCAGTACGTAAATCCTCACACGCAAAAGTCAAACATTCCTTTCAAAGGCAGCGACCGCCAAAATTGTTCACAAAAGTCCTGAAAGCTTAAACCACTAACGTCAAGGAAGAGATGTGTCCTAGTGCTTGTTTCACCCACAGAACAGTGTGTAATTATGTTATGGCTGTTCCTGTAGCACGGAGACCACCACAGGAATGTTACAGCACTGGTTTAACGCCGACAAAACAGCCGTTAGATGCAACAACGGCATGCAATGACGCTGCTCTTCTCTGCTGTTTTTAGTCACAATGCCACACTCGAGCTTTTCTCAATATGTTCCTGCGTTTGTTTCTCCACAGTCTTTATGCCGTTTGTCTTTATGCGTTTGCTTGTTTGTGTGTTTGTGGTGTCCCCGTGTTTTGCTGATACAAGGTAAAAGTCCATCCTTTCCCTTGGGAGTTCAACATAATGTAGTCTACTGCTGTTATAGCTAATCCACCTCCTTCTTTAATGTGTCGTTCGTTCTGAGATGCTTTTCTGTTATACCGAGTCTTCCTAGCTCAAACAACGTCTGGCTTTCATTTCTTGGCCGTCGAGGTGTTTTCACTCGCTTACTGGATGTTTTGTGTTTTTGTGCTGTTTCGTTTATACTTTATACATTGTGGTGTGTGTGTGTGTGTGTGAAATTCACAGAGCCCAGGGCCCAAATTCATAAAGATTCATAAAGGATGATCTCAGAGCGCTCCTAATTTAGCTAAAAATTTCTAACTAGGAATCTTGGCTTAAGTGATTCAGGACCAGCGCAACTCTGAGTAAGGAAAATATAACAAAAGTTATCCTAGAGAGGAGGCGGAGCTTAACCCCATTACTAGGTATGACCTAGGTATTAGTTTGATGCCTTGACTTTGTCTCTATGTTAAGATGCTATATCGTGTAGGGATTACGTTCGTGAACGATCATATTAGAGATGCGCTAACATCTGTATGTTACAAATGTAATAAATGTTAATGTAAACATCTGACACTTGCCGTTAAATTATAGAATTTTGGCTGCCATGTCATTTCGGGTATCCCATAGCGTCGGGGGAAAAAAAATATATATATATCTCATTTCTGCACTTTGTCGGAGATGTTATCTCTAATATGATTGGTCACAAGATGATCTCTATCTGTATCGTCTTTAACTTATCATTGTTCATATTTTGGCTAATTTCTCTCAAGTCCTCTTAAAAGTCCTTTTCATTACTCCTAATACTTTTTGACCTTAAGAGCTCTTTTAAGGGTTAAGATGCTTTATGAATAACATTTATTGTTACAAGGATCTTCTCTTTCATTTTAAGGAGGAAATCTAAAAGTTTTCCTAGAATGTCGTCACTAGGAGCAACACTTTGTACTAAGAATCTTCATGAATATGGGCTCTGGTGTTTCTAAAACAATCAGACCAGCAACAACCCTCCCACAGCTCACGGTCACCTCATTTTGTCTATTATATTTATATTTAGAGCATTTGGCAGACTCCAGAGGGACTTACATTTTTCTCTCATTTTATACAACTGAACAACTGAGGGTCAGGGGTCTTGTTCAGGGCCCCAGCAGTGGCAGCTTGGTGGACTTTCGATTCTCAAACTCGCCACCTTCCGATCGGTAATCCGCTAAGCTGCCACAACCCACCTCACATTTTGTACACACGGTGTATAATACTGTATCTTTATGCATTGGATCTTTACGTTAATTGTGTAGGAGCTTTTCTTTATTTTGTGTTTGTGGACACTTTTTATTATTTTGTGTTTGTGGACAATTTACCGATTCAGCTTTGTTCACATCAAGTTGTGTAGTCTGCTTTTAAAAACAAACCATTAAAACAACGGTAGAAACTCATCATGTGTTAAATAATTATCTGAAATATTGCTTCAAAAAAAAAAGTGAACTAATTTCTAAACCCTGCAGGGATTGACCTTAGGCGCTTGGTAGGTTTTGTGGGAAAACCACGCATTAAAATGACCTGGTAAACTCTGTCAGCTCTGCCGACTGCAGTTCTGCTCCGTTTTTATTCGTAGCCCTACTTTTGGCTTCGTCAGTGAACTTTTGGTGTCCTTGATATCTCTCGTCTCAAGTCTGTGATAACTGAGAACTTACTGCTTCACTCCTCCCCTAAACCTGGAGTATTGTTGTTGTGTTGAGTTTACTTTGTCTCCATGGCAACCAAGCACACTCGAAATTCCCATAAAATCGCCCGTCCTCTTCTAAGTATTATGTGCAGCTTTTTTTTTTCCCCTCTTTAAAAACTGGCTGCTTACTTAATTATACTTTTTGACAAATGGAGAGCTGGAATTTCAAGATTTCTAGTTTTATTACCTGCTGAACCCTGTTGTGTTTATGAAATGATTTTGTGCTTGTTGGAATAATGAGTGATTTGTCTGGTGTGTGTGATGTGGGTTTATATAAAAACGTTGCTTTGACTTGCAGAGACAGCGGCACTATATCCCACTGGGTATATAACATCAATATGGAGATAAATTAGGACATAATTCAATCTTCCACTTTATTGCTAGTTTGTCATGGCCATTTTTAATTTTGTTTTAAAAAAAAAACCCTAAAAGGAAGAAGAGATTTGTCTGTTGTTAGAATTGTGTGTTGTTTTTTTTTATAGGTACTCGACTCCATTTAACAATATTAATGCGGTGCTTCTTTTGCTGTTGTATTTATTTTTTTAAATTTATGTATTTTAAGTAAATACAAATTTATCGTAGGGTATTTATTTATTTATTTATTTATTTATTTATTGAATTGTTTTCCATATAGATTCATTTCTTCATAAATATTTTATCGACCACATCACATTCTGTCCAAGTTTACGGTTATTTCTCCATTTTTTTGGAGTTATTGATGATTTGGATGAAAGCTATTCACTTTCAGGGACTAGACAATCTCTCATATTAATGTCATAAGCACTCGGATAGATCCACGTCGGTCACAATCGGTTGTAATCTCAACTGCTTAAAACGATTATCAATTATAAATAATCACAGACTCCCTGGCTGTGTTTTAAAGTCTTGTATGGACAGCGTATCTGAAACCCTTGCTGTAGTAGTCGTGTATACGTTAGTTTCCCCATGCCGTCACCTTGAGCATTACATCGTCTCCTCTCGGGTTAATGGTTCCACCCAAAGCATATGTTCAAGCCACTTTCCTTCTTTTGTTACACACCGAGCCTGTCCTGACAGGAACCTCGTCTGTGGAAGAATAAAAACCACTCTCGAAGGCTAATTAAAGCCAAATCGAATGAATGATTACTGATTACTATTTTATGACCTTTATGTTCTGAGTGAACGCTTTTGTTTTTGTAGCCGTTAGCTTCGACTCCTTAAGGAATATTGTGTAGAAAAGGAAGCCGGTCCTAATAGGTCATCAGTCACTCTTGCGCTTGGTGGTTTAACAGAATGGAGTGTTTTATATCTCCTGCCTTCCACCACCTGTTATGTTTCTTCTTAAAATAGCATTTTTATAGCATCTTTTTTTCCGAGAGATGAGGCAACACATTGTTTTTCCCTCTGCTATCATTCTTTACAGGGTCTCAGATATTCTTCTCATCTATCTCGTCTCTATACTGGCTCTGATAGTGATGTTTCAGCAGAAAGCAGCGGTTGATATTGAGCTGTTCCTGTTCCAAAGGAGAAATCAATAACGCAGCGTGGGCACATAGACAGAAAGGGCTCGGCACTCTCGCGAGTATCGTAACCCTTGCACATGCACCACACCTCCCTGGACCTCTTCAGATCGGAGTTCTCTTCAAGCATCATTTTGTCTGTCGAATCCGAACGTGGATATGAACTGGACGACTTTTTGGAGTCACCGACCCTGACAGCTTCGTGACAATACGCTAACTCTTAGCCTTACCAACGTTAAAGAACATCAGTTCTTATCACTCTCTACAATGCACCTTTTCCTTTAAGAACCTTTCACCTGAATCTGTGTCTTTATCCTTGCATTGATTCGATTTGATTACGTCTGTCAAACTCCTTGACTGACTCCGACGACTAAACAACCTTCACGATGGAATAGACATCACAAAGTCAGCTATGTAGTTAGGTGACCTCAATGCGTCAGTGTCTTAAGACGTCTGTAGGTTTTACTCTGGTTTGTTTTAGAATGTTTGATAGATTCAGAGTTTTTTTTTTTTGTTTTTTTTTTTAAACAAAAGGATTTGGGTTTTACAGATTTACACAGGTTTTCATATTAAAACATTAAAAGGACACACAGCTGTACTTACTCGCTTGTTTCTAGACTAACATCAGTCTACTTAGATTGAAGGGGAACAGTCTGAATTTCCAATACATTTTGGGATGTTTTTTTTAGTGGAATATCTTCTGAAATTTTGAGAAATTCTATTATTTATTATATAATATTAATGATTATATATTCAATTAAGATTTCGGTTAAAAACAAAAAAAGGTAGGGAAAATAAATAAGTGTTTGGTTTGGGTTAGTTGAGAACATTAGAGTTTGCAATGTTTGGAGTTTCTGTCACAAGTCCTGGAAAATGTCTCGGAAAGTGATTTCCTATAAAGAGTTCTCATAATGAAGCTCAAGCTAATGTTTTTACACTGTACAAATCCTCCCACTTTATTTAACACATGGACCAGTAACATGTTGATAGTTTTGTCCAACATCCATCCAATAATTTGATCGTGTTGTCGTTTGAGGCGAATCTGTGGAAAAGAGCCCTGACAGCACGAGAGACCCGACAGCACGACCCTTGCTTGTGCTGTTAATCTGTAACGAATTGAACATGAGTTGTGTCATAGATGAGGCTTTTGATTAGACCCCACCCTAAGAAATGGCATGGATTTGGCTAAAGCGATGTTTTTAAAATCGCTTTGCTTTGCTTGGCAAAGATTAGAGTTGCACTTTCGTACTGTGCTCGTACACAAGGCCCATGAGGATGAGTCTAGTGTCAGCACTTTCCCCAAAATGTCTCGATTTACTGCCCCAGTCTTAACTTAGTATTAACTGAAACTTGACCAATGTGAGATGGCGAGAGCTTTAGTCGAGGCTGGTTTTCATGCATTAGCTCTCCTACAGACGAGCAGCTCCTGATGGAAATTCCATTAAGTGCCCCTGGTGAGGTAGGGGGCTGTGTGATGTGGAACCCAGCACTAATGAATTATGTTTGGCTGCTTCCACTTGGCCCCTGTCTGGCATGGACTGGTCCTTTTGAAGCTTTTCCAGAACATTCTAGTCTGGCTCGTCACACCGGTGGAAGCAAAAGAGAGCGCTTGGTCACACGGCCTCTCTCTCACTACGTTATCTTGTCCGCTTTTATGTATTTATTTTTTCACCTGCTAATTTCCAAACTCATTAGCTACCAATAAGAAAACAGCTACCAAACGCGTCTTTCCTGAGAGCCTGTCATTCATCTGAAGCATCAAGGCTCGATCATTTCCATCTTTCTACTTTCAGCCACATATGTGAGCTCATAGACGTCTACGGTTTGGTTCGTGTCGCTGTTCTCGACAGTGGAGAACGTAACGCCGTCTCTTCCTCCCAGATATCATGGCACTTTTGCTTCCTTGGCTCTCAGAAAAACTTGTCGTTTTATAATTTACCACAATATTAATTTCATATTGTTATTAGCCGGTGTTTGTCAGGACAAATGTTCATTTCACACACACACACACACACACACACACAAAAAAAAGAAAACCATGCCGCCGCATCATAACCTGTCTCCCTGTCACACATCACGTCTTACAAAATACAGTGAAGATTAATCACCCACACACACACACACACACACACACACACATGTATGTAATTTGATCCTTAATGCTAAAGAAAATCCAGGAAGTGACTTGGTGTATTGTGACACAACATTAAGTGCCCGGCTCTGCTCTTGTCTCCTCTCTCTGGGTTAAAGTTCAATTTTTTTATTTTTATTTTTTTTTTTGGCGCCACTAAGAGGAAATTTGCAGGAGATAGCTGATAGCGCTACACAAAGAGGGAGTGTCGCACACTTGTACACACGTGTGTACACTTTAAGGTGTGGCTGTTTTAACTTCAATGTTTCCTCAAGGTGGTTCTGTATAATAAGCAGCTCTAATAAGTCAGGCTCAAACACGGCTCAAAATCTAAGACTTCTTAGCAGCTGTCCTTTTTCTCCATCGTTCATTTTTGAAGTGCGGTTAACTCTGATCTGAAAGGGTTTACGTCCGAGGCACAATTTTCTTTTCTTTTCTTATATCTTTTAGATTTTGCTTGTCTTGGCACCAACTGTTACAGAGCAAACTAATCTACTGGTGTATTCTGGGAGAGGTCACATTAACCTGTAGGCTCCTGTTCACACAGGAACTAAAGCAAATTAAAATAAAATAAAATAAATAAGAATAAAAAATAAAAATGACGGGGACACGGTGGCTTAGTGGTTAGCACGTTCACCTCACACCTCCAGGGTTGGGGGTTCGATTCCCACCTCCGCCTTGTGTGTGTGGAGTTTGCATGTTCTCCCCGTGCCTCGGGGGTTTCCTCCGGGTACTCCGGTTTCCTCCCCCGGTAAAAAAGACATGCATGGTAGGTTGATTGGCATCTCTGGAAAATTGTCCGTAGTGTGTGAGTGAATGAGAGTGTGTGTGTGCCCTGTGATGGGTTGGCACTCTGTCCAGGGTGTATCCTGCCTCGATGCCTGATGACAGGCTCCCCGTGACGCGAGAAGTTCAGATAAGCGGTAGAAAATGAATGAATGAGAGAGTAAAAATGACACCAAGCTTAATTGATTTAAAAATGCTAGGATAATAAAAATGAAATAATTATCAAATAAAGAATAACTAAATATCGATATTAACTAATTAATAAAAAATTTTTTAATAAAATTAAAAAAAAAATGATACATTCATAAATATAAAAAATGAAACATTTAAAAATGATTTAAAAATAATAAAGAATATAAAATAAAATAGCAGAGTTTTTTGCAGGCTGACTGGATTGTTCAATCTTCCTCACTAATCATTATTATGTTTACTTCTTGTACACAATGTGTCTTGGCATGTGTCTTAGTCCAGACCTGTGTCCGTGGTGTGTGTGTTCGTGTGTGTTCATGTGCACTGATTTCACTTCATTTTCATTTCTGTGTGCACAGACAGTAAAGCGATTGTGGACGGAAACCTGAAGCTGATCCTGGGTATGGTATGGACGCTCATCCTGCACTACTCCATCTCCATGCCCGTGTGGGAAGATGACGAGGATGAAGAGTCCAAGAAGGCGACGCCCAAACAGAGGCTTCTGACCTGGGTCCAGAACAAAGTACCCGACCTGCCCATCAGTAACTTCAGTGACAACTGGAGGGATGGCAGGGCACTGGGAGCGTTAGTGGATAGCTGTGCACCAGGTGTGTGTGGGTGTGGGTGGGTGTGGGTGGGTGGGGTGGGGTGGGGTGGGGGGGCTGATTGTGTGTTTCACTGGTTCATCTTAAGATAGGTTCTGTAGAAATATGTGTATAGCATGTTGAACGGTTTGGAGCAGCTTTAACATTTTGTGTGTGTGTCTCTCTCTCCCCATCTCTCTATCTCTCTTTCCCTCTGTCTCTCTCTCTATCTCTCTCTATCTCTCTCTATCTCTCTCTCTCTCTCTCCCTCCCTCTCTCAGGTTTGTGTCCTGACTGGGAGACGTGGGATCCTGTGAAGCCAGTAGAGAATGCTACAGAAGCCATGCAGCTGGCTGATGATTGGTTGGGAATCCCTCAGGTGAGCAGCACTGTCTGTGACTCCAGCCCTAATTCACTCTACCCCTTTTCCACCAAAAAGTACCGAGTGCTGGTTCAGAGCTAGCGCTAGTGCTGGTTCAAAGTTGGTTCCACTGGCGAACCTTCTAAGAACCGGTCTGCCTTTCCACCGGTTAGAGAGCCGTCACAGAGCCGAGTCTGACGTCACTGTATACGTGTCACGTGTCCCAGCAACGTTAGCGCAGCAGCGGCAAACACAAACACATCGACAATGGTGGATGTTGCTTTACTGTTAATGCTCATGGCTTTGCGAACCTAAATTAGCATCCAAACGCAGCGAATCCAACGTGTACGTGCAGCTCCATGTAATCTATATAAAAGGAGGTTGTAATCGAGAAAGTACATAACGTTATTTTATCATTAACACAGAAAAAATTAGCCTTAGCATGTAGCTACCTACTATCATATGTGCTGATAATGTATCATATTGCGGTAAAGTAAAAGTGTATTAAACATTAGTATACTTAAGGTACATTAACAAACGCGCTAACAGTAGCCCCGCCCACAGCCCCTGACGCAAGCGGTTATTAAGTCTAGACCAGCAACGTTTTGGTGCTACTTAAGAGCCACTTTTCCTGGTTCAGAGCCGGTGATTTGGTGGTCGAAACAGAAAGAACTGGAATCTAAATTAGGCTCTGAACCAGCACTCAAACTGCCTCGGTGGAAAAGGGGCACCAGTGATCTAACACAGTGTAGGATCTCACAGCCGAGTAAGACGTCTGCTGTATGAGATGTGGGCTTCCTGCTCGATTGAACTTTGGCCTTGATTAAGGTCGAACTCTTATCTGTATCCAGTGTGAAATGTAACGTCCGTCCGTGTAATGTTTCACCGTTATCTAATTTGCACATTATATTTGTTTAAGAGGAGGCTGTCGTTCGTTGCTTTATTGTATTAAATGTTGCACACTCACACCCAATCACGCCTTCGCAAACAAAAGGTTTTCAGATTCGAATAATTGAGGATACGCCCAGTGGCCTAGTGTTGTTTTTATCATAGATTACATAAGTGAATGCACTGAATCTCACAAATAAATGGTGTTTTTTTTTTCTTGTGGAAATATTTATCACTTGTCCAACTTTCAGGGTTTTTTATTTTGCTAGTGTTCTATGGGAAAGCTTCAGTGTCTAGCACTTCTTTGTTCCTAAAAAACCCAAAGCATACAAGACTTTCCAAAAATTGAAGAATACATACTGGGGAATATATATATATATATATATATATATATATATATATATATATATATATATATATATATATATATATATATATATATATATATATATATATATATTTGTGTGTGTGTGTGTGTGTGTGTGTATATATATATATATATACAAAAATACATATCTATTTGTAATTTTTTTTAAAACAATTTATATAAAAAATTTAAAAAAAAAAAAAAAAAAAAAAAATTTTTAAGCAGGATTTTAACATTTAATAAAACTTCGTACTATAATGTTAATGAAATGTAAAAAATAGTATATAAACTGCACCCCAGTGTGTGTGTGTGTGTGTGTGTGTGTGTGTGTGTGTGTGTGTGTGTGTGTGTGTATACACACACACTTTGGGGTGCAGTTTATATACTATTTTTTACATTTCATTAACATTATAGTACGAAGTTTTATTAAATGTTAAAATCCTGCTTAAAAAAAATCTTTTTTTTTTTTTTTTTTTACATTTTTTCTAGAAATTGTTTTAAAAAAAAATTACAAATTTTACACCATGTAGATTTGCATATTTCGACTTGATGGGCAGTAACACATCTGCATTGTGGAAAGAATCCAGAACAGCAGCAGAAAACAGCTGGAATTTAACCAAAAATGGTTATCATTAATTAGCAGATTATATTTAATGAAGGTTCAGGTGACTTCTGAAAGCTTTGTGCATGTTAACAGGCTGTGGTCCTTTTGGGAAGTGTTTCAGATGAACAGCGTTAGTTACTGTCCTTCTCTCCAGGTGATCGCTCCTGAGGAGATCATCGACCCGGGCGTGGACGAGCAGTCTGTCATGACTTACCTGTCGCAGTTCCCCAAGGCCAAACTCAAACCCGGAGCACCTCTCAAACCCAAACTCAATCCCAAAAAGGCTCGTGCTTATGGTCCAGGTGGGGAACCGCCCTTTTTTTTTTTTTTTTTTTTTTTAAACATTGATGAACTATTAGATTTGTTTTCTTGAATCTAGCTTGATGCAGGAATTTATAAAGGTATCAGTGCAGAACAGAAAATTAGAGCTGGAAAGTGTTTCGCTGAATTTAAACACACAGCTTCGATTTTTTTCAAGATCTTAACCTTATTCTCTGTTGGATCTTGTCCAGCACAAGTTTTACAACCAGCTCAGTTATTCCTAGAAATCTACCGAGCGAATGCTGCAGTGTTTAGGATGGAAAAACGATTCTCTGTGGAATTTTTTTATTTGTAGCATAAAATGGATTTCTGTCGAAATACCCGAGATGATTTAGCTGTAACCGCTGAGCTTTCTTTAAATCGTTTTTTTCCTCCATGTCGCACTCGAACCTGGCTGTGCCTTCACCTCTTATAAAACACTGCCATGTAAATATCGTACGGCTCTGTAAGATTCCGTACATGGCTGATAGACCGTCAATAAACGCAACCTTTAACCTGTTGGGAAATTCTTCAGTTTAGCGAAAGCAGTAGCTAATGTGTTAAGAGTTTTTTTTTTTTTGCCCCTATTAGCACTTTATTTTCGTGCCACGAGGGCCCTGTTAAATTTGCAGTAGCAAAATGGCTACCTTTATTGAACCGTTAAGGTTTTATCTGAGTGCAGTTGCTGTGGAGGAAAACATTCAGCACAAGGGTATCAGTCACTTTAATGTTGCTTCTCCGTTATGTAATCCCCAGATCGTTTCCTCCTAGGACTGTAATTTCAGAGGTTCTCCCGAAAGCATGAAAAGTTAAACTTCCTAAATCGTGCTGAGTTTACTAAATAATATTAGCCTTCATAAAGATTCGCTCCAGCAAGTTTCCGCGTGTGTGTAACTGCATTGTTCTACAGTATAGTGTTACTCGCGGCATCAACCCCGACCACGTGAACCTGCACTCAGACTAAAACCTACTGCGGAAGCCCAAAGATAAAGAAAACAAAACTGGACATGTATGAACAGATTTAACAATCCTTGCTCGCTTTATATATTTTACCTGAATGAGTTTAATAAACAGAATAGAGGGATGCTGAGTAATATTCAATTCAATTCAAGTTTATTTGTATAGCGCTTTTTACAATCGACATTGTCTCAAAGCAGTTTTCCAGAACATAAACATAGAACAAAGGGTTATTATAAGAATAATAGAAAGATTAATTTAATACAAAATTCCAGATTAATATTAGATGGATTTAGTTCACAATGTGTATGTATTTATCCCCTATGAGCAAGTCTGAGGTGACTCAGGCAGCAGTGGTGAGGAAAAACTCCCTTAGATGGTAAGGAAGAAACCTTTGGAGGAACCAGGCTCAAGGGGAACCTCATCCTCATATGGGTGACACTGGAGGGTGTGATTTATAAATATACAGTCTAACAAATGTTGTATAGATGCAAAAAATCACATGGAGTTCACATCTTTTTAGTTTAGCAGAATATAAGTGTAGCTGGTAGATCGGTGGGTCGGCCTCGTCTCAGTGGTCCAAAATCTAATAGAGTGGAAAGAAATTATTGATCGTTAATGAACAACAGCTACATTGTGTGCACAGAATGTTCATCTGCTTTAGACCTGGGATCACTAGATAGTGTGTTAATTAACTTTTCATTCTTTATGTCTGAGCAAGATTGAGTTTCATGGATGTTTTAGGGATAGAACTGTGAAATGTATGTATGTATTTATTTATTTATTTATTTTTGGACCTCAGGTTAGATGTTTATTTAGGGATTTCCGTCTTTTCTGTTGTAAGGTATCGAGCCGGTGGGCAACAGAGTGATGCAGCCGGCTGTGTTCACTGTGGACACGTTTAGCGCAGGACAGGGCAACGTCACGGTCTACGTCGAGGACCCCGATGGCCGGAGGGAAGAGGTCAAGGCCGTTCACAACGAAACCAAAAAGACCTACGGTGTAACTTACATTCCGCAGGTGATGGGAACGCACAAGGTGAGTTCAAAGCAGACAAGATTTCCTTTAAAGAGTTTAACACGTGTTCGCATTGAAGAGTTTAACACGTGTTTTCTGTGTCATCTCGACAGGTGACTGTGCTGTTTGCTGGTCAGGAAATTCCCAAAAGCCCTTTCGAAGTCAACGTGGACAAGGCTCAAGGTGACCCCACCAAGGTCACAGCCAAAGGACCTGGGCTCGAGCCAGTGGGCAACATCGCCAACAAAGCCACTTTCTTTGACATCTATACAGCAGGTTTGTCGGCAGTGTGTTTGATTTTTAGTAAATATAGTAGCCTTGAGCTGGAAAGCCAATCTATGATGGAAGGGGAATGAGTAAGACTACGGACTCCTTGAGGACCAGGACCGTGTTCGTGTCATTAAAATTACGGCGATTAACAGAGTTTCCGACTTATAAAATTCGCTCAGGTCTTTTTTTTCGGCTCTAATTCAACTCAGAATTTGACGTCAGGTTGTAAACAAGCAACAAAAACAACCCCAAGGTTTAAACAGTTTAAAGCCATTATCGTTGTTTAGCCAGGACAGAACTTGGTTTTAACGTCTTCTAAGATCCCAGCTCTCATAAATAAGTTTATTTTACTCTGGTACGCTTCCTATATTGAAACAAACATACTGACAAAAGGAGATAAAATGTCTTGCGTAGCTGCTAGTCATCATGTACAGTACAGACCAAAAGTTTGGACACACCTTCCAAAAGTTTGGACACACCTTCCAAAAGTTTGGACACACCACCTTTTCAACAGGACAATGACCCCAAACACACCTCCAGGCTGTGTAAGGGCTATTTGACCATGAAGGAGAGTGATGGGGTGCTGCACCAGATGACCTGGCCTCCACAGTCACCGGACCTGAACCCGATCGAGATGGTTTGGGGTGAGCTGGACCTCAGAGTGAAGGCAAAAGGGCCAACAAGTGCTAAGCATCCCTGGGAACTCCTTCAAGACTGTTGGAAGACCATTTCAGGTGACAACCTCTTGAAGCTCATCAAGAGAATGCCAAGAGTGTGCAAAGCAGTAATCAAAGCAAAAGGTGGCTACTTTGAAGAACCTAGAATATGACGTGTTCAGTTGTTTCACACTTTTTGTTATGTACGTATATAATTCCACACGTGTTAATTCATAGTTTTGATGCCTTCAGTGTGAATCTACAATTTTCATAGTCGTGAAAATAAAGAAAACTCCTTGAATGAGAAGGTGTGTCCAAACTTTTGGTCTGTACTGTAGGTGTTTGTATATGTTTTCCAGTGTGTGTAACCATAGAAACAGCTCATTTCAGAGTGTAAGGAGATGAGCAGCTCGGTGTGGAATCCAAGTCGTCATCTCGTAATTACTGTAATTCTAACATGATGTGAAGGCACTAATATTTGGATGGAGATGTATACAACACACACACACACACACACACACAAGCAAACAAAATGTTAGACTGCATGGGATCTTGGGGTTAGTTAAGGACGAGTGTCTGGAATCTTTCGCAGGGTTTAGCTCGGATTTCTCAGGGTTTAGCTCAGGCAAGGAACATAATTGCATGTTCTACTACCCTCATTGTTAATGTCGTCATATACAAACAGCTCAGACCTTCAATGTGTATGTGACAGGCGCTGGTGTGGGTGATGTGACGGCGGTCATTAAGGATCCCCAGGGTAATAAGAACACTGTGGAGGTCATGATGGAGGACAAGGGCGACAGTGTGTTCCGCTGCACCTACAGACCGGTTCAGGCCGGTCCTCACACCGTCAATGTCATGTTTGGAGGCATCGCCATTCCCAAGAGCCCTTACACCGTCACTGTTGGTCCAGGTATGCATGTCTGTTAAACAGCTTTGGAGGTTAAAATTTAATCGCATTCTTCTTGCAGATTAATTGGCTTTAGAGTTCTTTAACAATTAAGGTTGTAGTAATTATGCAGCAGAGACATTATTTAATTGAGAAATTCACTGTGTGTGTGTGTGTGTGTGTGTGTGTGTGCGAGACCTCCAGCATGTGGGTTAATATAGATATACAACATGTAGCACTTGTTCTTTTAAATAGTCTTTAATCATTTGTTTATTTTTCTCCTGACAACTATGGTGTGTTGCGAAAGCTTTTTTTTTTTTTACTTTATAATCCACCAGTAGAACTTCTTGTTGGAAAAAAAAACAACTTTTAATTTATTTAGTTGTAGACAAAAATGTTTTGATTTGTTTCAGATTCTGAAAAGGAGATTCTTTAGTTTTTTTCTATATGCAATTTACTGTTTGGTGTAAAGATAGACAGAGAGAAAAGTCCTCTCATTATATTTGTGTCGAGACGTTATGGAGGGAAGGAAGATTCCACTTTCTGCTGACTTAAGCGTGGCTTTAACTGCCCTGAGATGTGCAGGTTCTTCGAGTGTTTTAAGGGGAGGGCTTTTGTTAGGTTTCTGTCCTCCATGTGGACGACCACACGGTGGGTGAGATTTGGAAAGATTTGACTAAAATTTTGAGGAAATAGATCTGAACACAAACTTTTTTAGTGCTTAGACTATTAATCACATTTAATAACAAAAATAAGTTTAAATTTGACACACTACTTATTTGTGAGTCATTAGTGTCCGTTACTGTGCGTGTGTATAAAGAACATAGAGGGCGATTGTGTAAACCGGTGAACCAAAGTGCTGGCAAACCGAATTTGAGAGCTTGTAAAACACCAAATTCCTTCTCTCTGAGGCAGCTTTTCCAAACCAGGTTAGCGTGCGGCACGTCGGCTTACAAGAAACCTAACTAATTTTCCTAAATAAAAGTGACGCGTTATTGTATTTTTTTTAACAGTCTCTTACTGTGTGTCACTGAACAGTTTAGACATGGATCAGTTTACTAAGTGATTTATTTGTGTTTCTCTTCTGTGTGCATCTTAAATATTGTCTACTAACCCTAATCTCCTCTACTAACCCTAATCTAGTCTACTAACCCTAATCTCCTCTACTAACCCTAATCTAGTCTACTAACCCTAATCTCCTCTACCAACCCTAATCTCCTCTACCAACCCTAATCTCCTCTACTAACCCTAATCTCCTCTACTAACCCTAATCTCCTCTACCAACCCTAATCTAGTCTACCAACCCTAATCTAGTCTACTAACCCTAATCTTGTCTACCAACCCTAATCTAGTCTACTAATCCTAATCTAGTCTACTAACCCTAATCTAGTCTACTAACTGTAGTCTACTAACCCTAATCTAGTGTAGTCTACTAACCCTAATCTAGTCTACTAACTGTAGTCTACTAACCCTAATCTAGTCTACTAACCCTAATCTAGTCTACTAACCCTAATCTAGTCTACTAACCCTAATCTAGTCTACTTATTCTAGTCTACTAACCCTGATCTAGTCTACTAACTCTAGTCTACTAACCCTGATCTAGTCTACTAACCCTAATCTAGTCTACTTATTCTAGTCTACTAACCCTAATCCAGTCTCCTAACTGTAGTCTACTAACCCTGATCTAGTCTACTAACTCTAGTCTACTAACCCTAATCTAGTCTACTAACCCTAATCTAGTCTACTTATTCTAGTCTACTAACTCGTATCTACTCTACTAACTTTATGAAAGTCTAGGAATGAAGGAATGAATGAGGGAAGGAAGGAAAGGAAAGCATGATAGAAGGGAATTAGGGAAGGAAGGAAGCAATGAGGGGAAGCAACAATGGAAGGAAGCTATAAAGATATTAGGTAGGATGGAAGGAAGGAAAAAAGAAAACGCACACTTTTTTAATCCCAGAGGGAAAATCTCATTCAGTTGGTTTAACTGTTCAGAAACCTCCGACTGGCACGTTTTGTTTGGACGTCTCATATAGCGTATGTGAAGAAATGTAATGTGTGTTGGAGGGAGCCTGAGCCTGTGCATGTGTTTCAGCATCCACCCCCAGTGCATGTCGAGCTACAGGCAGAGGTCTGCAGCCCAGAGGAGTGCGTGTACACCAAGTGGCAGACTTCAAGGTGGACACAAGAAACGCAGGAAGTGGTGAACTGAAGGTCGCAGTAAAGGGGCCGAGTAAGTGTCTGCAAGTTCACTTTGTAAATATGAAATATGACCTGACTCATTTCTAAAGCAGGTAAGGGTGGAGGTTCCCCACCATCGTGATGCTCTCCTTCACAGATGACTTTATTCTAGATGAGTCAGCAAACTTTATGCCAGGCTGGTGTTAATGACCGCTCTGACTCTACATGTCCCAGCATGAGTTTCTCAATAAAATGGATACTTCTGCTGGACCTGGTAGTTGGTAGTTTGTAGCTTTTCACAATAACTGTTCACAAGGCATCTATATATAGCTGGAAATTCACTATTTATTACCAGATATTATAGAAGTTATTTCTTCTTGTAGAAGGCCTGGATGAGCAGGTGAAACTAAAGGAAGCTATGGACGGCATCTACGCCTACGAGTACTATCCAAACGCACAGGGCAAGTACACAGTGAGCATCACATGGGGTGGCCACCACATTCCCAAGAGGTGAGTTTCCACAGAGCTTGTGGCTTGTCTGCTTGTGGTGTCTGTAAGGTAGGAAAGGGCATGACATTACATCATCCTTTCCTGTGTGTGTGGAGGGGGGATTGTGCTTGGAAAGACGGTGTGTGTGTGACCTCCAGGATGTGGGTTAACATAGATATATGATATGTAGTGCTTGTTCTCTATATAGTTTTGTTTTTTTGTTTTTTCTCCTGATAACTATGGTGTGTTGCGAAAGCTTCTGTGTTTTTTTTTTTTTTTTTTTTTTCCACGCCTCAAGGACATGTGCTGACATTCCAATAAAAAGAAGAGTATTTATTAGCAGGAAGGTATTTTTCCATTAGATCACAAGTTAAAAATGTAATGGCATCTCAGAGAAGTGTGTGTGTGTGTGTGTGAGAGAGAAATCTATGGTATCAGCTTGGTATATACTTACAAATAAATACTGGCCGTGTTATTGAGCCGATATGATGAGTGTGTGGTGATCTCATACATGGCTGCTCTCACTGGCTCCTACACAGAACTGTGTCTGCTGCCCCACAGAAACATGCTGAAATGCTTCAGTGAGAGAAAGGGAAGGGAGTTGGCTGAATGAAAACAATTGGCCTCTGTTCACATGAACCTTCTTCATCTTCACACCTACACACCCCTCAGCCGTGCAGCTCGGTTATCGTTACCGTGTTAAACATTCACCCTGCGGTCGTGACCTCTGTTAGAACCATGCTGCTAGAATTCGTGTCTGCTGCTGAACATAATTTTTGTGTTTGTGCACAATGTCAGTCTCGTATATGGGAAGTTTTTGACCTTTCACTCTCGGTTTAGTCCTTTCGAGGTTCTGGTCGGCCCTGAAGCAGGACCGCAGAAGATCCGAGCTTGGGGCCCAGGTTTGGAGGGAGGCATCGTGGGGAAGTCTGCTGACTTTGTGGTCGAGTCTGTCGGCACAGATGTGGGAGTGCTGGGTGAGTTTTTATAGCCTTTTATCTGGAGCAAAAGACATATTTAGAGGATTGGATATTGAATTCAATTACATCACTGACTTTTAAAGAGTGTAACTTTTGGCTTTCCAGATTATAATTATGAACACACTAAAGCTATAGTATTGTGTGTTTTGTTCAGGCTTTGCCATCGAGGGCCCATCTCAGGCCCGGATCGAGTGCGAGGATCAGAATGACGGGTCCTGTGATGTAAGGTACTGGCCCACGGAGCCGGGAGAGTACGCCGTCCACATCATGTGTGATGATGAGGACATCGAAGAGAGTCCGTTCATGGCTTACATCGTTCCTGACAACAAAGCAAGCAATCTTGACCAGGTACCAACATACTGTATGGCAAGGCTTTATTAGTTTAACTTTCCAAACACGCATTGTGTTTTATAATATTATATTATTATTATTATATAACGTCTGGCTCTTTAGATGATTCCAAAATGAGAAAGCAGTACAGGAATACAGCTATACATTGTTCCTGGAATCATCTCCAGCTTCGACTTTATTTCTTCCTTTTCTCTGAATTAGTTGAAGTTTTTTTAAATCCAATCAGCTAGCCTCATTAGTGTGTATTATCATGTGTAATTGATTCAGGTTAAAGCCTATGGTCCAGGCCTGGAGAAGACTGGATGCATCATCAACAAGCCTGCAGAGTTCACAGTAGAGGCCAAAGATGCTGGAAAGGGTCCTCTGAAAATCCTTGCTCAGGTGAGTAAATCCAAAATCGAGAAAGCCATATAAAACAGCCCTCGTCGTATTTCACACATTTTACTAGTGTTTTGTTTTTCTTTAGAACGCAGACGGCGAGCCCATCGACGTTAAGGTGAAAAGTAAGGGAGATGGCGTGTATTCCTGCTCGTACACTCCCACTTCCGCTATCAAACACACGGTGGCCATCACCTGGGGAGGGATCAACGTTCCCAACAGCCCTTTCAGGGTAAGCGCTCCTGAGCCCCAGAGCTCCACAGTCCCTAATCCCACTAACACCTCGACCACTAACCTCTCTGCCGAGATCGCTAACCCAACACTAACAGAGTGTAAGGTGGTTGAGGTGAACGCTAACCCTGTGACATCAGACCTGATCGATTTGGACGGGCCGGCGGAGCCTTTCATCCTGAAACGCAAACCCATCATCATCATTACTACATATGTTACAGAGAGTCGCACTGTTTCATGCTGCTACATGGAGTAAAAATAAAGCACTTTTGCTACCAGCTGTATTAATGAACTAATGATTTTTTTTTTCATAAACTATAATTGATTTTGTTATTAATATTACAACAAATCTTGCTTTATTTAAAAAAAAAAATGATCCCGATCTTCAGTATCTGTCACAGTTTTGTCTGGCGATCAAAGATAGTTGTCACTTTTTCGATTTCAATCGTTTTCTATTCGTTTCAATCATTTTTATGTTGTTTTATTTGGGATTGTAATTCCTAAAAACGTTTCACTTTATTTAACGACTTTCTTTGACATTGTTCGATTTTTTGTTTAGAATGGAATGTCAAAGTATTCTTTACAATTAAAAAAAAGGTTGATGTCATTTTTAAATCTTACCAAAGTCTTTTGAGCATCTGATCAGTCCAATATCATCAATATAAATACAATTCCTTTTTTTTTTTTTTGATTGTATAATCATGAGGAAGCACTTTTGGAATTAAATTGCACTTCTTTTTTTTTTTAATGTGTAAATGACTGAACTAATAATTATGTATTTAATATTTGTATACTTAAAATAAATTTCAATGCAAGGCACATTTCAGTATCGGCATCTCATTGTTTCCGTCATGTGTCAAATTGAAAAGTAAATATTTGATTTTGTTTTGTTTTTGTGTGGTTATGTACAGTATAATCTGCTTTCAAAGGAGCACTAGGTCGCAATATAATCGGAAGGTCACCATGCGAATGTTCCATAGTGCGTTTAACACGTGCTGAAAAACGCTCCGTGATACAATGCCGCTCGATGCGTCAGTGGAAATATCTTTGTTTTCTTCAGATGAAGTTAATATCCTGTTTCCTGCCCAGAAATTTAATCGGGGGAAGTTTAAAAACGCAGCTTATTGCTCCTTTAATGTTATACGAACTATGTGAATGGTACATCATTTGTTTTATGTATGCTACACGTCTTGAATACATTCTAGCTTTGTTTTAAATTGTGCTTTAGGTTCAGGTTGGAAAGGGCAGTCATCCTCACAAGGTGAAAGTGTTTGGTCCAGGAGTGGAGAGAACTGGCTTAAAAGCTCACGAACATACACACTTTACTGTGGACTGCACAGAGGCTGGGGAAGGTAATAAACACACACACACGTGCGCATGCACATGCCATTTTAAGCTTTAAGCACTTATCATTAAATTCTGGGTTTGTTTTCATGCTGTAGGTGATGTCAGTGTGGGTATCAAGTGTGATGCCAACATGATCAGCGATAAAGAAGAAGACGTTGACTTCGATATCATCCCCAATGCCAACGACACCATTACAGTGAAGTACGTCCCACCTGGAGCTGGACGTCTCACCATCAAAGTCCTGTTCACAGATCAAGTAAGTAAGATCATTGAGTAAATATTCAAAGTGTAGTATTATTATTTGAAATTGATTTTTTTTTTGTTGTCTTTTTCAGGAAATTCCTGCGAGTCCGTACCGTGTCAAAGTGGATCCTTCTCACGATGCGTCAAAAGTAAAGGCAGAAGGTCCCGGGCTCGCTCGAGCAGGTTTGCATCGCCATGTCCATTTTGCACGTTCTGTCTTTTTCCATTTTACAGCATTCTAGCAGTACCTAATAGATTGGTAATCTTTCTACAGGTGTGGAGGGAGGAAAACCCACTCATTTCACCGTTTACACCAAAGGAGCAGGAAAAGCCCCACTGGACGTGCAGTTTTCGGGTCCATCCAGAGGACCGTCTGAGATCCAAGACTTCGAGATCATCAACAACTATGATTACTCCTACACTGTGAAGTACACACCGGTCCAACAGGTATTATCTTTTCCTTGTGTTTTTCATACCACATACGTCAATAGAATGTATATTTATACAGTAATGCCTCGCCACTTCGCGGTTCAAGTTTCGCGGCCTCGGTGCGTCACTGATTTTTCAAAAATTTTCCCAACCCTGGGTCGAACCCTTTAATCGAAAAATTAAAATAAAAACGGTTTCCCAGACAGAGAGAGAAACTCTCTGAGGCTTTGTACATACCCAGGGGCACTCAGACAAGGCACATGATTGGTTCCCGGCGTGAGATCTGAGCTGATTGGCTGCGCATCATCGAATCCTCTCCCAGCTTCTTCCCTTGTTGTTTCTCGCCACTCTCATTTAGTTGTGTTCGAAATGAACATGTCGTTAAGTTTTTACAATGCCTCCTAAGCGCCATGCCCCTGCGATAGATCCCTCTAGTGAGCCGAAGAGGAAGATGATGACCATCAGTGAAAAGGTCAAATTTAGGGCCAATCCTTCTTCACGGATTTTCACCTATCGCGAGGGGTTCCGGTCCCCATTAAACGCGATAAACTAGCTATCACTGTATACATGATATCTCTGTTCTTGTGTACGCACAGGGTGAAATGGTGATAGTCGTGACTTTTGGAGGTGACCCTATCTCTAAAAGCCCCTTTGCAGTGGGAGTAGCTGCACCACTCGACCTCAGCAAGATCGAAGTCGACGGCCTGGAAAGCAGTGAGTTTTCTTATTGGCACACACGTGGCTTTGTGGTGTTTCATTAATCATTTACTGCCAGTTCCAGTGCCAGGGCTGTGGTGTCCTTTACACACTGTGTTTTGCTCTGTTATGTAACTTTCACTACGTACTTGTGCCTTAAAAAGCTTTTACCGCAGGGTCTTAAAATGCAGTCATACTGTATCATCAGGCTTCGGGAGTTTGACGCCGACGTCAGTTGTTTTATAGAAGGTAACAATTCTGATGGTTTTCAGGAGTGGAGGTTGGACAAGATCAGGAATTTGCTGTGGACACTAAGGATGCAGGAGGACAGGGCAAACTGGAAGCTCGGATTACTAGCCCTACAGGAAAGTCTGTGCCGTGCGTCGTAGAGCCGCAGCTTGGTAAAGGAGCCAGACTTGTCAAATACATCCCAAAAGAGGAAGGAGCCTATACTGTAGACCTTCTCTACGATGGCAACCCAGTGCCGGGAAGCCCGTTCCCCGTAGATGCTATGTTGCCTCCTGATCCCAGCAAGGTGCATTGCGTTTCTTTTTAATCCCACATAGTCAGAAAAAAAATCTGAAATGTAGATAATCTAATAAGTCTGCAATAAAAACATACTGTACCTATCGATGACCTCTTTAACTCGTAATTTTTTTTTGTGTGTGTGTGTGGCTGTTATTTTACAGGTCAAAGCTTATGGTCCAGGGTTGAAGGGAGGCTTGGTCGGGAATCCTGCAGAATTTACAATCGACACCAATGGTGCTGGAACTGGTGGGCTTGGCCTGACTGTAGAGGGCCCAACCGAAGCCAAAATCGAGTGTTCGGACAACGGTGACTGCACATGCTCCGTGTCCTACCTTCCTACCGAACCTGGCGAATACCTCGTTAACATTCTCTTCGAAAACGTCCACATACCTGGATCTCCTTTCCACGCTGACATCGAGTACCCCTTCGATCCCACAAAGGTGGTGGCTTCAGGTTCAGGCCTTAAGCGCGGTAAAGTCGGCGAGATCAGTGTGCTCAATGTCGACTGCTCCAAAGCCGGGCCAGGACAGCTGGCGCTGGAGGCTGTGTCTGATTCAGGCTCCAAAGCTAAGACCGAAGTGCTGGACAACAAGGATGGAACTTATACAGTGACCTACGTGCCACTGACGGCAGGAATGTACACCCTTATGCTCAAGTATGGAGGGAAGGGAGTCCCCAACTTCCCTGCCAAAGTGGTGGTGGATCCAGCAGTCGACACCAGCAAGGTGAAGGTATTTGGACCAGGAGTTGCTGGAGAAGGTGTGCAAGGATCGATTTTTCATCTTTTAGTCTGATTCTTATACGTACGTCCCGTTGCTTAATGAAATCTCAATGTTTTCCTGGTTCCCATGGCATCTCATTTAGACTTGCCTTGCCTTTCTTCCCTAACCAGCTCTTTTATTATATACTTTAGACATGTCACAACATCTCTCGTTATACTCTGAATGACCTCATCTTGACTTTAAAGGGTTGGTTGGTGTGCACTTAATCTGACTATTATCTTCTGAAACGGAGACTGACAAACCTTCGGAAGATGAATTGCCTTTTGAATAGAAGTTATCCTTTTGTAGTTTGTGCTCATGCCTTCTTTCTCTTTTAACTTGTTTTACTACGCATCATTTGGCTTCGAGTCGAGCGTTTATACTTTATCACCCTGCAGGCGTCTTCAGGGAGGCTACCACAGACTTCACCGTGGATGCTCGGGCTTTGACCAAAGTGGGAGGGCCGCACGTCAAAGCTCGGGTTAAGAACCCATCCGGCGCTGCCACAGACTGCTCCATTTCTGACCAGAACGATGGCACTTATAAAGTGGAGTACACTCCTTTCGAGAATGGTACAGCCCAGAGCACTTATTATTATCTTTTACCTTGCTGTGTTTTTATCTTTAGAGCAGTTAATCTACGCCTCATCTTTAAGTAAGGTTGTGATGTCATGTTTGTAGGTCTTCATGCTCTGGAGGTGCTGTACGATGAGACTCCTCTGCCTAAGAGCCCTTTCCAGGTTGTAGTGAATGAGGGTTGCGATCCTACTCGAGTCGTAGCCGAAGGCCCCGGATTGGTGGAAGCGCTAACCGACAAACCTAACAAGTTCTCCATAATCACAAGGTGTGAAGTCCTTTATCATTGCTATATCATTCTTATTAGGTCCAAGCCAGCAATTTGTAATGTTTTAAAACATTGTTGGTTGTACATACAGTACATTGCTTGCATAACATTTAAATGAATTCAAACAAAAATTCGAAGAGAAGATCTGCCCTTGTGTCCTCACAGAGGAGCCGGTATCGGTGGCTTAGGCATCACAGTGGAAGGCCCGTCCGAGTCCAAGATGTCCTGCAAAGACAACAAGGATGGTAGCTGCGATGTGGAGTACACTCCTTATGCTCCTGGACCTTACGATGTGAACATTACATACGGAGGACAGCACATTCCAGGTACACGTGGTCCTGGATTCGGATTTACTTTGTAAGGCTTACAAAACTGCATATTCAATTTTAGGGATCTGTACAAATAAAATTAATGGGTTTCAGTTTTGCTAACTTGATTGTGACCGGTAAACATAATCTTTCTTCTCACCGCCTTTAACCTGAATTTAAGTACTTCATTTATTACCATGGCTCAGAACTTAAACATAAGTTCTTTTAGAAATAATTGTCTGATGCCTTTAGTGTCTTCTTACATTTACATTTATGCAGTTAAGGGCCCAGCAATGGCAACTGGATGGACCTGGGGGTCGAACTCGCAACCTCCTGTAACCCAATTTTGTCACCACTGAGCTACCACATCTTCTGTCTGTGATCATTATTTTGCAGATCCAAAGCCACTTAATTTCTATAATTTTAGTTTTGTCGTCCGCATGCCCCCCAAAAATAAACAAACAAACAAACAAACAAACAAACAAACAAACAAAAACAAATAAAAAAAAAAATAAAAATGGAACTCTCGGGTATTAAGACCCTCCCTGCAAGCTCCCATTTCTTCCATTAACATCATGGAAGTGCATTTGCCCAGTGCTTTTTTTTATTGCCTGATTCTCCTGCTGTGACTCACTTTCTGTCAAGGTAACGAGATCTCTGTACTTTGTTTATGGTCTGTTGTTCGCACAGGAAATGCATCACTTATTAAATCTATTAATATTAAGCACATGCCTTTTTTTTTTTTTTGTTCCCTTTTCAGGAAGTCCGTTCAGAGTGCCAGTAAAAGACGTGGTGGACTCCAGTAAAGTGAAGCTCTCTGGGCCTGGAGTGGGTTCAGGTGTTCGTGCCAAGATTCCTCAGACCTTCACTGTGGACTGCAGCAAGGCTGGAATAGCCCCTTTGTCTGTAGCTCTAACCGGCCCTAAAGGTGACTCTTTGTAAAGAAGAAGAATCATTCGGAAAAAGATATTTTTTTTAGCACATTGAATGATTTAGCAGTAAAACCTGACTAGATATCTGTCACTACTGTAATCGTTGGTTCCATTCAGGCGTGGCTGAGCCGGTTCAAGTAAAAGATAACGGAGACGGGACTCACACCGTAGCCTACACACCCTCTGTGGAAGGACCGTACTCTGTAGCAGTCAAGTACGCTGAGGCAGAGATTCCACGCAGGTAGTGTGATACTTAGTTCCAAACCTTACCTTTAGTATTTAATAGCTTGTAATGTGTAATGATAACGTTTCCACACTGCCTTCTTTTTCCAGTCCATTTAAACTGCGTGTCCTGCCCACACACGATGCCAGTAAGGTTCGTGCCAGCGGTCCAGGACTTACTACCAGCCTCCCTGCCAGTCTTCCTGTGGAGTTCACCATTGACGCCAAGGATGCAGGAGAGGGCCAGCTATCGGTCGAGATAACTGTGAGCAAACCTCAGTGTGAATAACCTACTTAATCCTCAGGGTTTGAGTCGACCTAAACACCTTTCTAGTGTTGTATCAGAAAGTTACGACAGGATTGACGGTCTAACGATTTGTCTACAAGAGTATACGATATCCTTAGTTGTCAAACCACGATCGCGTCACAATCCTACAATAAACAATTCATAGTCCTGTGTTGCTCACAGACTTCTAGAAATACAGTAATGCTCTTTTTATTTATTTAATTATTTATTTAGAAGAAAAAAAAAACATTTGGATAAATAATTTTTAATGTATAAAAAATAATGATAATAAATGTATGTTTCATGTAATTTATGTAATATAATTTAATAGACAACATTTATGCTTTACTTCAGCTTTCAGTCCATTTTTAAAAAATTAATTTCTATCCATTTAAATTCATTTCATATACATTTTTTTAAAACCGTATCCAAGTATCACAGAAAAGATGCATCATTTATCACGATATTTTTGTCTATCTATGTGTCTGTCTCTCTATCTATTCGTTTATGTTTATTTATACGATATGACTGGATACGCCGTTGCAGTACTTACGGTTACTGGTAAGTAAACATGGTCGGTTGATGGAAATGTCGAACGGCTTTTTCCGTTTAAGTTAGGTGCTTCCTGGCTGACACTCTAGAGAACCACGCTCTAGAGAAAGCCGGAATGTCTGACTTGTTAAAGTAATTGGAACGAAATTGATGTACGATAGAGTTTAGTACTCCATCACTAATCAATTTTAGTCTACCGCATGTGGACTTGCTCGCGGTCTCGTTCCTGCTGTTTAAACACATCTGGACTTGTTTTGAGAAATGACCGTATTTGCTCATCCATTTTTTTACCATTCGAGCGCTCATACAACCAATAACACTTTTTCATTTAGTCTCCTCTAGGTCCAAAAACACATCCAGGGATTAGTGTAATAGACCAGTAGTAAGAGAAATGGATGTCTTAAAGCCAAAAGCACTCGTGTTTGAATGATTTCCACTAGAGATTTCGCCTCTCGCCCCTCCTTTTTCACTGTCTGGAAAGTGATGAAGCACTACTGCATGATTATAGAGATTGTAATCTAGCCAAAGCGGCGCTCGTGTCTGTGTGCAATGAACTTGTGCTGAGCTTAGTTCATGCCTTAGACCTCTGTGATCCTTGGCTGGAGGAATCGTCCTGCTTCTTTCTGAATTTTCCCCTATCTGCTCGTCATTCTACGGCGCTGCTCTGTTCTCTTTGCCTGACTGTATAGGCAAGAATAGACAGATGTGTGCTGATGTGAAAATTTCTGATCTCCAGGACAAAGAGGGAAAGCCGAAGAAGATCGGCGTTCAGGATAACCAGGACGGGACATACATCGTGTCCTACGTCCCGGATAAAGTGGGCAGGTACACCATCGTCATCAGATACGGAGGTGACGAGATTCCGACTTCTCCGTACAGAGTGCGGGCAACTTCTACAGGCGATGCTAGCAAGTGCACGGCCACCGGTGAGCCCGAACCTCAGCGACTAACAAAAAAAACTGCATTTTTAAAAAAAAATACATCCATATACGCTGGGATCTCCATGCTGTGTGTAAATGCCAGTCATGTGGTGGGATTTTTCCTATTTTACACTCATCAGCATGTTTCCAGCAATTTTCTCTGTGTCTCCTTTCACAGGTCCTGGCATCGGGCCTACCATCGGCATCGGGGAAGAGGTTGGCTTCATGGTGAACACAAAAGGCGCAGGGAAAGGGAAGGTCTCGTGCATCGTCGTCACACCCGACGGGACCGAGGTGGAGCCAGAGGTCATCGAGAACGAGGATGGAACTTTCGACATCTTCTACACCGCACACAAGCCAGGGACCTACTTCATCCACGTGCGATTCGGAGGAGAAAATATCCCTCACAGCCCTTTCAGAGTCATGGTGAGGATCAGATTCAAACAGCAGCATCTCCCTCTAGATAGAACGTACGGAAACCGAAAACATCTGGAAGCATCCGGTTCTAAATATCGTAGTCGGTTTCTCTCGGGATAAGATAAAGTACGAAAGATTGGCTACACAAATATAGCCAGAAAGCAGAGGTTCCAACACTGAGTTTAACCAGGATTTTTCCCCCTTGCTGGGGCAAATACAGGAGACAACTGAAGAGGTGTTTTATCAGCTAAGGTTCGATCAAAAAAGGTACAATACACCTGCTGGAAGAGTGAAAGCAAAGGAGGTGGGATGTGAAAGAGGTGTATCTGATTGTTCTGACTTTTACTTCCTGTTTGCTTCAGACTGAACTCTTTTACCTCTAACTGGTTAGACATCAACAAGCCAGACTGTAGACCAGTGTGTATTTATTTAAAAAAAAAAGGAGCAGCTGCTTATTATTAGGTCGTTTCACATCAGACATTTCTGTTCTTGCTCTTGCTTGTTGATGAGAAAAAAAAATTCCACTGTCATGTGCTAGAGATTTTGGTGAAACTCAGTTGCACCCTGAGGATTTTATTGTCCCTGATGACACCTCTGCAGAATGCTCCAGTGTACAGGCGTTTGTGTACATGCCATTTTTTATTTTTGTTTGTTTGTCTGGTACTTTTTATCAAAAAGAACAAAATCAGCATTTTATACTGACACTAAAATTGCTGCGTTCATTTTGTGTGTGAGATTGTGTGTGTGAGATTGTGTGTGTGTGTGTGAGATTGTGTATGTGTGTGTGTGTGTGTGAGATTGTGTATGTGTGTGTGTGTGTGTGAGATTGTGTGTGTGTGTGTGTGTGTGTGAGATTGTGTATGTGTGTGTGTGTGTGTGAGATTGTGTATGTGTGTGTGTGTGTGTGAGATTGTGTATGTGTGTGTGTGTGTGAGATTGTGTGTGTGTGTGTGAGATTGTGTGTGTGTGTGTGAGATTGTGTGTGTGTGTGTGTGTGTGTGAGTGCGCTTGTGTGTGTGTGTGTGAGTGCGCTTGTGTGTGTGTGTGTGAGTGCGCTTGTGTGTGTGTGTGAGTGCGCTTGTGTGTGTGTGTGTGAGTGCGCTTGCGTGTGTGTGTGTGTGTGTGTGAGTGCGCTTGTGTGTGTGTGTGCGCTTGTGTGTGTGTGTGTGCGCTTGTGTGTGTGTGTGTGTGCGCTTGTGTGTGTGTGTGTGCGCTTGTGTGTGTGTGTGTGCGCTTGTGTGTGTGTGTGTGAGATTGTTTGTGTGTGTGTGAGATTGTTTGTGTGTGTGTGTGTGTGAGATTGTGTGAGATTGTGTGTGTGTGTGAGAGATTGTGTGTGTGTGTGAGAGATTGTGTGTGTGTGTGTGTGTGTGTGTGTGTGTGTGAGAGATTGTGTGTGTGTGTGTGAGAGATTGTGTGTGTGAGATTGTGTGTGTGTGTGTGCGTGCGTGTACCCACATGTGTGTGCGTGCGTGTACCCACGTGTGTGTGTGTGTGCGTGCGTGTACCCACGTGTGTGTGTGTGTGCGTGCGTGTACCCACGTGTGTGTGTGTGTGCGTGCGTGTACCCACGTGTGTGTGTGTGCGCGTGTACCCACGTGTGTGTGTGTGCGCGTGTACCCACGTGTGTGTGTGTGTGCGCGTGTACCCACGTGTGTGTGTGTGTGCGCGTGTACCCACGTGTGTGTGTGTGCGCGTGTACCCACGTGTGTGTGTGTGCGCGTGTACCCACGTGTGTGTGTGTGCGCGTGTACCCACGTGTGTGTGTGTGCGCGTGTACCCACGTGTGTGTGTGTGTGCGCGTGTACCCACGTGTGTGTGTGTGTGCGCGTGTACCCACGTGTGTGTGTGTGTGCGCGTGTACCCACGTGTGTGTGTGTGTGTGCGCGTGTGTGTGTGTGTGTGTGTGTGTGTGTGTGTGTGTGTGTGTGTACCCACGTGTGTGTATAATCGTCCCTCTCATTTTCCAGGCTACTGATGAGGCTCCTTTGCTGCAGCAGCAGTCAGTCCAGCAGAATCAACTTGCACCAGGCGCCGGCTTCCAGCCCTGGGTACACACACTCCTCCGTTCCTCTCTTCCATCGTTTCTCCATCTCTCATCCCTTCTTTATTCAGCCTGCACCAGTTAGGAGATCCCCGAATGCACTACTGCCCTTACCACTTCCTCTTCTCAGCCTGTGAGCTGATCTCTTCCAGGCTACATATGCACACTCTTTCCTCTCTCTCGTTCTCGGTCTTGTTTTTCTATTACTCCTCTTCTCCTTATTAACGTGGTTCTTTTCAGGAAATGGTTACGTGTTTCACGGCTCATCTCCTTTCCAATCCTGAATCAAGACTCTGTTCTCTTCTGTGGTTGAATTTCCTTCACAGCTCTGCTAGTACTTTTTTTGAGGAGAAATCCTCATCAGAAGACTTCTATAGGGTCTTTTTATAGGGCGCTTTTCTCGCCGTTCTGTAAAATATGGCCAAGATTACAACAACAACTAACTTTAAAGATTAAATATAGTAGATATTTTATAGTAGATACTTTTCAGAATCTTGTCATGACCGTAGCAGGTGTGCTGGGACTTTGATTCGCCGGTTTTCCTGACCGATGCATGTTTGTGCTGCAGCTGAATCACAGAACACACACCGCCTCCTCCTCTCTTCCTGCTCTCCTGCACTTCTTTCACGTTTTAAACAGAGTTGCTGCTTTTTCAGAACGGAAATTCTGCTTAATACGAAAGACTCTTGTTGATCTGGAGCCCAGACCATCGTTCCTAAATGTCCCGTGTCTGAGCTTCAGTTTCTTTCCACGTACAGGTCACAGATGGTGCCTACATTCCAGTGGGCAGCATGAACGGCGCAGGCTTCCGGCCTTTCGACATGGTGATTCCCTTCACCTTAAGCAAGGGTGAAATCACAGGTGAGAAACGAGCTCAGTTCCAGCCAAGGCATGTATTGGGTTACCATAGTGATCATAGCCGTTTTTTATATTTATTATGAATATCTACGTACGGCGTACGGTTCTATCGATCATGCGTTTGCATTTATTATTAAATCACCACTTACATTAAAACTAAATAACTTTTACTTGTGCTCATAAACTAGGCTGAAAATAAAACTCGTACATTATTTTGAATGGTTTTTATGTGCAGTTTGTCTCTCTTGGTTGCTTATACCTCTTGGTTATATATTAATCTCAGCTTATTCTAAAGTCCTCAGATTAAAAAGAGTAAGATTGAAACAGACCATCATGAGTAGGAATGAAACAAAAAAAACTCACGGCTAGTTTAGACTTCTGTAGAAGATCCTAATTTATTCAGGTTTTTCAGTCAGACGCTTTTTGTGTCGAAGTATTTTTTAAATCTGTAAACAGCTCCTCGGACCAGAGACTAGCTACAGGGCTTCAGACTTTAATACAGAAAGTAAACAGACTTTTATTTTATTTATTCTCTTCGGTCTGATTTGAAAACTGACAACATAAGAAACAAACAAAGAGACGGGCGCCTCGTCCGTTCGGAGGCTTGGGGTAACATGGAAAAACTTTGATTCTTTAAGAGCTATAAATAAGACGTTCATTAATACAGTATGTAATGGTTTGTAAGTATTCGTTCGTTTTTGCTACGTGTGCGCTGGGGGTTCACAGAAAGCAATGGATTCACAAATTGTAGTTGAATATCTATGTCCTAGGTTCTTATTCTGGAGTACAGCCGCATGCAAAAGTATTGTTACGCGATCTTTCAATGAGGAAACGAAGCTATCGTCCTTCATATATCGCTAGCTAGCTAGGTTACTGTGCATCCAAGTTGTACTTTAGATGAAGTTCTCCTTGGAATCTTTTATAGCTTTTAAAGCAGTATATTTGGGCAGTGGTGGCTTAAGCAGTTAAGGCTCTGGGTTGTTGATCAGAGTATCAGGGTTCACGTCCCAGCACCACGGCCACTGATCAAGGCCTTTAACCCTGCTCCAGTGCTGCTGTATCACAGCTGACCCTGTACTTTGACCCCAACCTCCAAAGCTGGGATATGTGAAGAAAAGTATATGTACATGTGACAAAAAAGGTTTCTGTATTAACGTAAGTTTGTCCTTGTAGAAGATGCAAAAAAAAAAAGAAATCCACTCATTGGACCCTGTGCAATATTTCCTTTGTTTTATTTTTGCCTTCTTATGATGTTAGTATTTAACTCAGCTTTTTAAATCCAGGTGAAGTTCACATGCCATCAGGCAAAACGGCTCAGCCTGAGATCATCGACAACAAGGACGGGACGGTCACCGTGAAGTACGCGCCTACAGAAGCAGGACTTCACGAGATGCACATCAAATACAACGGCACCCACATACCAGGTAAAAGATCGAGGGAGTGTCTCTGAGCTTTAAAACACCAAAGTGCACACCTTTTTAAATCCAGCAGCACACACAAAGAGCATGCAGCTCTGAGCAGCTGAGGATCTCAGTGTCCTTCTCCATAATTCATCCCCTATCAGCTTTCTTACACTCTGTCCTTCCCGTGTGCCGGCTCCCAACAAGCGTCGAGGTGGAAGGGAGTCGAAAAGGTGAAGCTTTTTACAATGTTTCTCCGATAAGGAAGAAGCGAAGGGGAATGGGAGAACTAATCGTTCATAACGATTTATTTTAACATCGTGCAAGAGCCCCTGTATGACATCAAGCTCGAGGAATTCACACAGTCTTCGGAGTAGCATGAGAACTGTAGAGTCAGGCGAGGATCGTCATGCTGGGGCTTGCACAAAAGACAACTATGACATAATCCTGTCACTAATCCACATCTGTCAGCTGTCACAGCAGGTATTATGTGTCCTACATTTCACTAGGATAGTGTAGTCAGTCTCAACAATAGAGTCAGTAAGGTAAAGCCTTACCCATAGCCATGTTACCATATAAGGAGATCGTCACGCGTGATTCACCGTTCCTCCGTTCCCTCCATGGTGATTCGAGGTTAATTACACATGTGGATATCCTGTTCAGCATTAACAGTTCACCTAGATAAAATGCCCATTGTCTATTGTTCACGCTGCTCTACGCGGCAAAGTGGATACACTATACGCTTAAGGATTTCTACCTTCGCAGTGACCAAGAAGAAAAAATAACAGGGTATTGTGCAAGTCCTTTCACAAGAGAATTTCAACAGTAGCCAGTAGAGTATTGCTTCACCTCTGCTCTGTGTAATAGCTTACACTTTTAAGCGCTACATGTGTACACAAGATGGAGTACGCCTCGGGACAAAAGCGGATCAGCAGAATGAATAGTGACACGAAACACCTGGGCAGTTTTGTTGAATTTTTTTTTTTTTCAGCTTGTCATTCATCAGTGCCAAGCTTCTGTGTGTGTGCTTGTGTGTGCGTGCACGTTTATATTTATAGCATTTGGCAAACGCCCTTATCTAAAGCGATGTGCAACAGATCCCGTCAAAATGAAACTTTGTTTGTTTGTTTGTTTGTTTGTTTATTAAATTTACACAAAACAAACAGGAAAATAAGTGCTAGTTGAAGTGTTGGAGGAGGAGGTAGGTCTTCATCTGTCGTTTTAGGATAAACCTGTGATTCAGCTGTTCGGACATCTAGGGGAAGTTTATTCCACAATCTCGGAGTCTTGTTATATAACAACCTCTTACCCTGTGTGTGTGTGTGTGTGTGTGTGTGTGTGTGTGTGTGTCCTCCACAGAGAGTCCTCTACAGTTCTACGTCAACAATGCTAACAGTCCCAACGTGACTGCTTACGGACCAGGCCTGGTGTATGGCGTCGCTAACAAACCAGCTATTTTTACCATCTGCACCGAGGATGCTGCAGAAGGTGGGCATCACTACCGCATTATTACTGTTTGTTTGACGAATTAAATAAAATGATTAAAAAAACAAGATAAAATAGATACAGACGCAGGAGTCATGTCCGGAATAGTTCGGAATAATAATCGTTTTACTACAAATTATTTTTAGCTGTTGAACTGATGAAGCTTCTGTGTGATTGGCGTACTGTAGGTGGCCTCGACTTAGCTGTCGAAGGCCCATCAAAGGCAGAGATCGGATGTGTAGACAACAAGGATGGCACTTGTACGGTCACGTATATTCCTACGCTACCTGGAGATTACAACATTCTGGTGCGTTATAACGACAAGCACATAGCCGGAAGTCCGTTTACTGCCAGGATCACAGGTGAGGACCTCGGCGGCATGAATCGTTCGATTAAATAAATCAGAGACTCGCTCATCTCTGAGGTCGTGGTACTTTGTCTTGTTTGCAGAGGACAACAATAGGAGGTCTCATGTGAAACTGGGATCGGCTGCTGACTTTGCGCTGGACATCACAGAGACGGACCTCAGTCAGCTCACAGCCACCATCAAAGCTCCCTCGGGACGCGACGAGCCCTGTCTCCTCAAGAGGCAGCCCAACAACCACATCGGTAGAAGATTTAAAATTAAATTCGTTTTCCTTTCCTTTTATCCTCAACCACTCCCAAACACTTCCTCTGTGCCTCGCTGCCGTTTTGTGTCATTAACTCAGTTTTCCAGAATAGAAAATAGTCGTAGTCCACCAACTATAAGACATTTTAGTCCAACTGCAGATGAAAATGATCTCCCCTCCTTCACTTAGAACCCATAGGACCGAAGTCCCAGCGTTTTCCTTTAATCTGTACCACATCATCTTGCTCCATTTTATTTATTTATTTGTTTGTTTATCTGCTTATTCTTTCCTTTTTCTTCTTCTTCCTCAGGTATTTCTTTCATCCCCAGAGAGGTCGGTGAGCACTTGGTCAGCATTAAGAAGAACGGACGCCATGTTGCGAACAGCCCCATCTCCATCATGGTGGTGCAGTCTGAGATCGGAGACGCCGGCAGGGTGAAAGTGTTCGGGCCGGGCCTGGTAGAAGGACACACGTTCCAGATGGCTGACTTTATTGTGGACACTAGAGATGCTGGTGAGAACCGAACAAATGTTCTTTCATGTGTAGAGAAATCCTTCCTTTCTTAATATTGTGTGACTTAAAAGTAGCCTCTTGGTTTGATTTCTGGGGAACATGATTGTGAGTCATGAAGTTTATAGGATGTGGAGGCTCAGTGGTTAAGGTGTTGGGCTACTGATAGGAAGGTCATGGGTTCGAACCCTAGGTCCACCAAGCTGCCACTGCTGGGCCCCTGAGCAAGGCCCTTAACCCTCGGTTGTAAGTCACTCTGGATAAGGGTGTCTGCTAAATGGCGTAAATGTGATCGGAGCGGAGCATCTGCTTCAGTATGTTTAAAAGACAAACTCTATGATCTGTGTTTTGTATGTCCGCTATAGAGCAGTAGGCCAGATGTGGCGTTAATGGAGCAGTCCTGACTGGGGTAGTTTACGGCAGGCATTTCCTCATCAACTTCTTGAGCGCTTACCACATCATTATGGTCTATTTAACCTAATTTACATCATCTCTAGGGTGAACTGTGTAAACACTAAGTGAACAACTTAGTACTTAGCTACGTTTCTGACATAATGTTTACCTTGTTTGCTCCCTAATCTGCTTAATTGACCAGGATTGGATCCAAGTAGACAATAAAAACTGTCTCTGGGGGTATTTGTAAATCTAACATAGATGTAATTAGCAGAACATTTTAAATAGTAAATCGTTGTGAATCAGAACAATGGTTGCAGTTACGACCTTATAATAGACTGACGTGTGTGTGTGTGTGTGAGAAAGCGCTTGTGTTAATAAATGTGTTTAATTGTACATACTAATGAATACTAACGCTAGTCTTCTGTGTTCCAAGGTTATGGAGGATTGGCTCTGTCCATTGAAGGCCCGAGTAAGGTGGACATTCAGACCGAGGACATGGAGGACGGAACCTGTGGTGTCGCTTATTGTCCTACAGAGCCTGGGACCTACGTGGTATCTGTTCGGTTTGCTGAAGAGCATGTTCCTGGTAAGTTAAACATATTAATGGAGCTGTTTCAGCTCTCACACCCTGCATACACATTAGCTATAAGGCGACCCTTCTTTTCTATTTCATATGTGTTTAACCTCCTCAGTTCCCAGGGGGTAATGTTAGGTCCCCTTTATTTATTTGTTCCTAAAGGTGTATGTTCGTTCTGCTCGAATTACAGGAGAATAAAATCAGCAAACGTGGCTTCGGTCTCGTTTCTCATTTCTAAGCCCGAGTGTTTTGAATGAGATTTGAAATGAACTCATACTTTGTCCACACAAGCCTCGTTTCTGATCAGCTGGACAATACTTTACAATTAAGACTCCTTTGTTTAAATGTGATTACTCTTCTAAATTTCTGAGGATTAAAGTGAGTCAGTGGTTTTTTTTTGCCCTTTAACACAAAACCTGTAGTTAATACCTCAAGCACAGCTGGTGCTGTGAAAGGCTCTACAATGATCTGGTGTAATGGAATACATTGTTCTGAGATGTAGCACAGCACTCTGAAAGCTTTGTGAAGGGATCGACTGGTTCCCTTCGGCATTCTCATTTTTCTCCCATCTGTCCACAGGGAGTCCGTTCAGCGTGAGAGTAACCGGAGAAGGACGAATCCGTGAGAGCATCAGCCGTCGCCAACGGGCCGCTTCTGTTGCCACTGTCGGAAGCGCTTGTGATCTAAACCTGAAGATCCCAGGTGAGGAAATGTGTCCTCTTAGTGACATTAAAGAAGAGAGAGAGAGAGAGAGAGAGAGAGAGAGGGAGAGAGAGGGAGAGAGGGAGACAAACACACACCCGGACACAGAGACAGAGACAGACACACACCCGGACACACAGAAAGAGACAGACAGACACACACCGGACACACGGAGAGAGACAGACACACACCTGGACACAGAGAGAGAGAGAGAGAGAGAGACACCCGGACACACAGAGAGAGAGACAGACACACACCTGGACACAGAGAGAGAGACAGACCCGGACACACAGAGAGAGAGAGAGACCCGGACACACAGAGAGAGAGAGAGACCCGGACACACAGAGAGAGAGAGAGACCCGGACACACAGAGAGAGAGACAGACACACACCCGGACACACAGAGAGAGAGACAGACACACACCCGGACACACAGAGAGAGAGACAGACACACACCCGGACAAACAGAGAGAGAGACAGACACACACCCGGACAAACAGAGAGAGAGACAGACACACACCCGGACAAACAGAGAGAGAGACAGACACACACCCGGACACACAGAAAGAGACAGACAGACACACACCCGGACACACAGAAAGAGACAGACAGACACACACCGGACACACGGAGAGAGACAGACACACACCTGGACACAGAGAGAGAGAGAGAGAGAGAGAGAGAGAGAGAGAGAGAGAGAGAGAGAGAGACACCCGGACACACACAGAGAGAGACAGACACACACCCGGACAAACACAGAGAGAGAGACAGACACACACCCGGACACACAGAGAGAGTGAGAGAGACAGACACACACCCGGACACACAGAGAGAGTGAGAGAGACAGACACACACCCGGACACACAGAGAGAGTGAGAGAGACAGACACACACCCGGACACTCAGCGGGAGAGAGACAGACACACACCCAGACACTCAGAGGGAGAAGAGAGAGACGGACACACACCCAGACACTCAGAGGGAGGGAGAGAGACAGACACACACCCCGACACTCAGAGGGAGGGAGAGAGACAGACACACACCCTGCACACAAAGAGGGAGAGAGACAGACACACACCCTGCACACAAAGAGGGAGAGAGAGAGAGACTTGGACAGAAATACACAGTATAGATACTGGAATCTGTGAGACATCTCAGTTGTCCTGTTATCACTGTGTTGTATGGCTGATTTACAGACAGGGACATGCGCTAGGGGAGAGAGACATTTTTAGAGAAGAACCAGACTCCTCAGGGTGTCAGCAGATAGTGTGATTATAAACCATTGTGTACTGTATGCTCAGAAAGTCTGTCGTCTTGTCGACTCTTCATGCTATCTGCTGTTACTGGTAACTTTATAAGAACTTTATACAAACCTGTAACTTGTTCTGCGGCTGAAATTCCTGAAGTTTCTGTGACAGAGAATTAAACAACACGACTATCTCGTATTTCAGTATTTTGAAACTTCTCCCCTAATCATTCTTTTTAATACAATGACTTAACCACACAAAACTTCCATGTAGTGGATGAAGATATCAAGTGGAAGATGGCTGACACCTGGAGCTGCTTTGTCTGATGGGGAAAAGGCTTTTCAGTCCTCCAGACTTATGAAAATGTTTTTAACCCCAGTGTGAATCTGAGCGCCTGAGCCAAGTGTGTGTGTGTCTGTGTATTTCTGTCCGAGTTTGTGTGTATGTGTGTCTCTCTCTCTCTCTCTCTCTCTCTGTCTCACTCTCTCTCTGTGTCTGGGTGTGTGTGTGTGTGCTTCTCTCGCTCACTCTCTTTCTGTCTGTCTGTCTGTGCCTGGATGTGTGTGTCTCTCTCTCTGTGTTTGTCCAGGTGTCTGTCTCTCTCTCTCTGTCTCTGTCTGTGCCTGGATGTGTGTGTGTGTCTCTCTCTGTGTTTGTCCAGGTGTCTGTCTCTCTCTCTCTCTCTGTCTCTGTCTGGATGTGTGTGTGTGTCTCTCTCTGTGTTTGTCCGGGTGTCTGTCTCTCTCTCTCTCTCTCTCTCTCTCTCTCTCTCTCTCTCTCTCTCTCTCTCTCTCTCTCTCTGTCTATGCCCGAGTGTGTGTGTGTGTCTCTCTCTGTGTTTGTCCGGGTGTCTGTCTGTCTGTCTGTCTGTCTCTCTCTCTCTCTCTCTCTCTCTCTCTCTCTCTCTCTGTCTATGCCCGAGTGTGTGTGTGTGTCTCTCTCTCTCTTTGTGTCTCTCTGTGTCCTGCTGTGTGTGCGTCTCTCTCTCTCTCTCTCTCTCTCTCTGTCTCTCTCTCTGTCTCTGTCTATGCCTGGGTGTGTGTCTCTCTCTCTCTCTGTGTGTGTCTCTCTCTCTCTTTGTGTGTCTCTCTCTGTGTCCTGCTGTGTGTGCGTCTCTCTCTCTCTCTATGCCCGGGTGTGTGTCTCTCTCTCTCTCTTTGTGTGTCTCTCTCTGTGTCCTGCTGTGTGTGCGTCTCTCTCTCTCTCTCTCTCTCTCTCTCTCTCTCTCTCTCTGTCTATGCCCGGGTGTGTGTCTCTCTGTGTCCTGCTGTGTGCGCGTCTCTCTCTCTCTCTCTCTCTCTCTCTCTCTGTGTCCGGTTGTGTGTCTGTGCCCGAGTGTCTCACACTGTGTGAATTGTCATATTGCCCTGCCGCTGATTATTTCCTCCAGCACACAAAGTGTTTTAGTCACTCCCTTTATTTGCCCCTAACACGACCCGGCTTTTGAATTTTCTCCGTTTGACCTTAAACTGTTCTTTCTCTGACTAGCTGCAGTCTTAACAAAGCTATCCAAAAAGACACTAATAAACAAAGAGAAGTTTTATTTGCTTGCTCGCTCATATCTCGCCTAATGGGAATATAGTGTAACTGAAACCATATGACCAACCAACATGACGCACGTGGGTCATGTGTAATATTAAAGAACGAGGACGTTGGATCTGTGCTGTAATTTAGCAGTGTTGCGCTAGAGACCGGTGCAGCTGTTGTGTGAAGCGGCTCACGTCAGACGGTCTGGATGTGTCGATGGAGGTTGCCGTGCTCTGACTCGGGCCATATGTGAGCCATGTTTAAAGTATCAATCTTAGAGGATGAGGCTGTAATGTAATGGAGGACTAGCTCTGAGTAATGAGTACTGTAATGGAATCGAGGCCACACAGAGTTTTTGTTCCCTTTTGACAGGGCTCACATCCTGGCTGCGTGTGAGGGTGGTGACGCAGCTCGCTCGCCAACTTGGAGCACGTTTACTTCACAGCTAAAAACCTTCAACCAGGCTGTTTGTGCAGCCATTAAACATATTGTACAGCAAGCAGTGCAAAATAAAGCCAGTCATATTTCATTTTTTATTTATTTTATCGCATACATCGTATTTAACCACGTTAGCTGATGCAGTACACCGGGAAATGGAACGATGTTTCTTCAGGACCCTGGTGCTACATAAGACAACACAGAACTAAGGGATAAATAAATAAATAAATAAATAAATAAATAGAGCTTATTCACCTAAAGTGCTTGTTTGCAAACAGTGCAAGACGAGTGTAAAAAAAAAAAAAGACATCTCCATAATAAATTTACGTGACGTTAGGCGAGTGATGCGAGCAGCCTCTCCCGTGAGACGCGATCACTGACAAGACGATGACGGATGAAAAGTATTTGTTAGTATTATTTCTTCCTTAAATTTTTCGTACAACACAATGATGTTGTTTGCAGTTTCATAATACAACACGAGCGTGTTTGAATGTATAAAAAAAGTGTACTTGGGTGTCTTATGGTGCAGAAATCCAACACATGAGCTCCTATATCGTTGTTGTCATCACTCATGTTGCAAGCCAGATCTCTCCGGTCCCTCGTTTAGGATGATTTTAACGACCCTCATGATGAAATAAACTAATAGCTCTGATATTCACTAATACACTAGAGGACAGATAAATCGATGCAAATAAGGATGCTATTGATCTGGAAACTAAACGTGTTGTGCAAAAAACAGTTTATTACAGATGTCAGTCACATCAAGTTTGTTTTTCCTCTTTAGATTATGAAATAAGCAGTTTATCGGTTTATCAATAGCCCGACTGATCGTTTAGGTTCAATAGGTTTACAGTTATGCCACTAACAAGGTCACACATTTTTACCCATAATAATTGTAGGTTAAAGCTTTCACTAAAGATTTTCAGAGGTTTTTTTTTTTTTTTGGGCTTTTGAATCCGTTCTTCTAAAGCGTATTACTCAGTCACTTTCTGTAAGTGGAACTAATAGAGAAGGTCTGTGGTGATGAGAGCGTGGGCTATAAGTCTGGAGCCGGAGACAAGTCGAAAAATGAAAAGCCCCTGTGGGTTTTTTCTGATTTATTTTCCATTTTCAGAAAACTTTGTCTAGGTACTATTTCTTTCGATTTCCCTTTCCTGTTTAATTCATCTTTTTCCACATTTGACGTTTTCTTGCTCTCTCTCTCTCTCTCTCTCTCTCTCTCTCTCTCTCTCTCTTTTGGCTGTTATTTACCTTTCCTCACTTGCTTCCTTTTCTTCTTTCTCTGCCCGTGTCTTTGTCTCTTCAGTGACGTGGTTTCTCCTGGCTCTGGCCCGGGAACTCCTTTCTCGCGGAGTGTATCGTTCTCACTGTTCTCTGTGGATTGGGGGAAAACCCTCATACTCTCCACGACGCTTGAGCGTCCGGAGCATCACTGTGCGCACAGTGAGGCTCAACAGGACAGGCACGGCATCCCTGTCAAGGCCCTGTGGGCTGGAGGGTGCGTTGTAAGCGCTGGGCATGCAGGACAAAGAGGTTGGCAGAAAGCGCTTGCTATTGTTTGCAGCATGAAAGTCGTTTAATGTAACGTGCATGTATGAATAGCATATGGCTATCTCACACCCCGAATAACCATGTGCTATTAGCCTCTTTTGGAACGTTATGCCATGTTGCTTGCATAGACTATCCTGCAAAGCTCCAAGAATCAAAGCTGCTTAATTGAAATGCTACTCTTTATATATTTCACTTCTACCTGCAGGATTGTTATTCTTCATCACCACTTCTTCTTTCTGTCTCTTATTCCTTTTGTTTTGCTCTTTTCAGAGATCGACGTTCATGACCTCTCTGCTCAGGTCACCAGCCCTTCGGGTGATACCGAACCGGCTGAGATTGTAGCGGTGGGCAACCACACCTACTGCGTGCGCTTCATTCCACACGAGATGGGCGTGCACACGGTCAGCGTCAAGTACCGCGGGCAGCATGTCCCAGGAAGCCCCTTCCAGTTCACTGTGGGGCCTCTGGGAGAAGGAGGGGCCCAAAAAGTGAGAGCTGGAGGCCCTGGGTTGGAGAAGGCGGAGATCGGTGTGCCAGGTACAGAAATCATTCATCTTCTAATTGATTAGTGTGTATGGGTGTTTACAAACCTGTGAAGGTGTTAAATTAAAATTATTTGTGCACCACGTTATAGCCGAGTTTAATATCTGGACCCGTGAGGGTGGTGCTGGAGGTCTGTCCATCGCCGTGGAGGGCCCCAGCCGCGCAGAACTCTCCTTTGAGGACAGGAAGGACGGCTCATGTGGCGTCTCTTATGTGGCTCAGGAACCCGGTGTGTAGAATTTCATCGTGATAGGGACGCAGAGCTCAGCTCGGAAACCTTGCTAACGGCTCTCTGTGTTTTCAGGTGACTACGAGGTGTCTGTAAAGTTCAACGACCAGCACATCCCCGACAGCCCTTTCCTGGTGCCTGTGTGCGCTCCTCCACAGGATGCTCGCCGTCTCACTGTTACCAGTCTTCAGGTGAGACACGAGGAAACATCGCCACACTGGGACATGTCCGCAGCTTTCAAAGAACAAGGCTAAAATCTTAAACCGTCTTAAACCGTCGTTTCTCAAGTAGAGGATTCAGAAAAATGACAGAAAAACTGAGGCAAAATGCTGGACTTTAAAACTAGTACTGGGCTGTAAATCATTATAGAAGGGAATCATCTGTGGTTCATAGAGTCTCGATCCTTCAATCTTAAACAGTGTGCATTTATGTACAGTGCAGATTTATTGGGATTTAAAGTGTAACACTTTCCATGAAGGCCATGTCTATAATTTTATAAATAACATTCCTAATATACTGTAGAATTCTCAGTTCTGCTTTCAGTTCTATTTCTCTGTTTTATACAATTGAGCAACTGAGGGTTGAGGGTTAAGGGCCTTGCTCAGGGGCCCCTCGGTGGCAGCTTGGTGGACCTGGGATTCAATTCGCACCCTTTTAGTCAGTAGTCCAACACTTTAACCACTAGAGGATCACATGGTGATCTAGTTGCAGGATCCCGTGCTCTCACTGCCATGTATTGACTCTCAGTGCCTATTTAAGGTCTGGATAAAGTCTGGGAGGTTTGAGTCAGGAAGGGCAAAAATCAAATATGGTGACCCCAAATGTGTGATGTGTGCTGATTAAAGTGAGATTTTAAATAATACAACAAATAATAATAACATGCGCATCCCTTACATTATAATACGTTCATAAGGCACTGTGTTCCTAGTTCATTATATATTATATTTTGCTGTATGTAGTGTACATGTGGCCTTTGTAGAAAGTGTTATTAAAAAAATGCCTTGCAATTCACAAAACCAAATTATTTAACGCTAAACCTTCTACAAGATGTCCGGAAGTCAGGAAGCAGCGTTGGAAGTAAAAGTCAAAGACACGACGCAGCGGCTGAGAGAACGAACAGAGAGTGAAGGTGAACATGTAGAGCACATGTTGTAAATCGTAAAATACAAAATTAATTATAATGATTTTCTGTCACTGGTTGCTGATCGAGTCCAACTTGGCCTAAATAAATAAATAAATAAATAAATAAATACAGCAAGTCAGCTTTACAGATTAAACAGCAGCTCCCTGAATCTGTAATGAGCCATAACTATGCGCTTGAGTCAAAGAGAGAAATTCAGGGCGTTTTGTAACTTTTGCTTTCGAACATTAATCTCAGCCACATCGTAAACCCTTTCCACATGATTTCTCCTGCACCATATGGAGAAGTAAAGGCTTGTGTAGAAACTCCACATTGCGATTAGTTTGGAAGGTGAACCTTCTTTGAACAGCTGCTGGACTTCACTAAACTTGTGTGGGACGTGAGGTGTTTCTCTTGTGTTTCATTTAAAGGCTTTTAACAGAAAGCCAACTGTAAAACTCACGACCTGGCTAAAGCACTGAGAGAGAGAGAGAGGAGCACCACATGCTTCTAGCAGCATTTCTCTTTATTTTTTGGCATAGTAAATCTTGTAGTTTCCTAAAAGCGTCTTCTAGAAGGTGGAATCTCTTTCTCCTGATCTTTAGCTGGTCTGTTGTGAGATCAGGTAATATGGTGTGTGTAGATGAAGAATTGATGAATTGTTTTGCATCTTGAAGCACACAAAGTGAACAGTATGTAATAATTATTAGGATAGAATGGGTGAGAGAGTTGGGGGAGGGTGAGAGAGAGCACGGTGGGCGAGAGAGAGGGAGGGGGGTGAGAGAAGGGGGAGTGGGTGAGAGGGGGGGGTGAGAGAGAGAGAAAAGGGTGAGAGAGAAGTGGGGGTGGGGTTGAGAGAAGGGGGGTGGGTGAGAGGGTGGGTGAGAGGGAGACGTGGGGTGGGTGAGAGGGAGATGTGGGGTGGGTGAGAGAGACGGGGGTGGATGTGAGAGAGAGAGACGGGGGTGGATGTGAGAGAGAGAGACGAGGGTGGATGTGAGAGAGAGAGAGACGAGGGGTGGATGTGAGAGAGCGAGAGAAGGGGGGTGGATGTGAGAGAGCGAGAGAAGGGGGGTGGATGTGAGAGCGAGAGAAGGGGGGTGGATGTGAGAGAGCGAGAAGGGGGGTGGATGTGAGAGAGAGAGAAGGGGGGTGGATGTGAGAGAGCGAGAAGGGGGGTGGATGTGAGAGAGCGAGAAGGGGGGTGGATGTGAGAGCGAGAAGGGGGGTGGATGTGAGAGAGCGAGAAGGGGGGTGGATGTGAGAGCGAGAAGGGGGGTGGATGTGAGAGAGCGAGAGAAGGGGGGTGGATGTGAGAGAGCGAGAAGGGGGGTGGATGTGAGAGAGCGAGAAGGGGGGTGGATGTGAGAGAGCGAGAAGGGGGGTGGATGTGAGAGAGAGAGAAGGGGGGTGGATGTGAGAGAGAGAGAAGGGGGGGTGGGTGAGAGAGAGAGGGTGGGTGGATGAGAGGGGGGGGTGTGTGAGAGAAGGTGTGTGTGTGTGTGTGTGTGTGTGTGTGTGTGTGCGCGCGCAACGTCTCCAGGGTTCCCTGAGACACGCCCAGCTACTCTTCTACTCCTATGTTTATTATTTGGGCTATATATATATATATATACTTTTTTTCAGTGTGTAATGACTTCTCACTTTATTAGGCTTCATCACCATTGTAGTTTGTTCTTTCTCCTGAGCTAAAACGTACTAAAAACATTAAACTGATACCTGTTCATGCTGACATCGCTAAAGAAATGATCTCTGAATACTGAAGTCAGGTTTGTTCTGTTGACCAAACATTAGCATCATTTTGATAACATTTTTGTTTAGCCACGTTGAAAACAGACAGGTTTTCTTTGACGGCTTGACGTGAAGTTTTGAAAAACTGTAATTTCAGGAAATAAGGTTTAAATTAGATTTATTTATTTATTTATTTCTGTAACACTCTGAACGGTAGTCTGCAGTAGTAGGATTGAGTTTCCCCTGTTTGCCGCTGCAGGAGTCCGGCCTCAAGGTAAACCAGCCAGCTTCGTTCGCCGTGCGTCTGAACGGTGCTCAGGGTGTCATCGACGCCAAAGTGCACAGTCCCTCCGGAGCGCTCGAGGACTGTATGGTTTCCGAACTGGAACAAGGTAAGAATCGAGCGGCGGCCAGGATCCAAAAATAAAGAAATCATCAGAAACCTTGACGTGTGCTGTTTTTGAAAAATGAAATGTGACTGCATGAATTGACAACATAGTGAGTTAAATTCATCCAAGTAAAACGTTCAGCAAAAAATGTGTTTTTGTTGACTAGTCAGAGACCTGGTGGTCTTTTCCATTTCTCTCTTCTCAGGCATTTTCTTTAGTTGGTTCATATTGCCTTAACTGTGTTGTTGTTCCTTCTCCAGACAAGTACGCCATCCGTTTCATCCCGCGAGAGAACGGAGTCCACACTATTGATGTGAAGTTTAACGGCACTCACATCCCGGGCAGCCCCTTCCAGGTGAGGGTCGGGGAGCCGGGACAGGGCGGAGACGCCGGGCTGGTCACTGCTTACGGCTCTGGACTGGAGAGAGGAACTACAGGTAACGGTTCAGGAACGCATTTATTTCTGGCTATCTTTCATTTTGCTTAGAGTGTTCTGTGTTGATTTTTGATGCATGCCAGGTTGTGCTGCTTTTTGTGCTGGTACATGGCCAACATTACTTACGCAAGACTTAGGCTTGGTTTCAGCTGTTCTGTAACCAAATCTGTTTAGAAGGAAAATAATAAAAATGACACGTTTTTGGAGACACCAGACACCAGTCCAGTTTACTGTCCAATATTAAGATCAATGCTGCATGGTTTCTTATGCAGGGAAAATGACAGCCTGCTGGAATTTCATTACTTTTTGTTTAAGAAAAGGACCTTCTGTTACTGTCAGATAAGCTTGTTGAGCATCTCATGCTTCCTTTACAGTGAGATGGACTTCTACATATTCTGCAATATTATCTTTGTAACGATTAAAGAAAGTCTGTCTTAAATTCAAGTCTGGTTATGGTGCATTTCTCTGTATTTTTCCCCTAAAACCTTATTCATAGTCAGCAGTAGACATTTCAAAGACATTAGGTATACTGGGCAAAAAAAAAAAATGCTCATAGAGGTTCCTGGGCCAGTGATTTGACCATCTCCAATAGTATAAAATATGAACACCCGTCACGGCTTGATGATTTAAACAGACATGTTACTGATCATATTTTCCATCCAAAGCAAATGTTTGTATTTTCTGTAACGGCTCAGATCTGACTGGAGAAGCCTCCCGCTGGCTGAGAAACGTTTGTCTGTATCTCGGCTCTTTGTGTTCAGGTTTTCATTCACATCAAGTGATGAAAAGAAGAATAACGATTCTAAAAGAAGAATAACGATTCCTTAGTGGAGCGTAATGATTACGTCGATACGCATAGAAGTGGAAATAAAGGCTCAGTTATGGCTTTACGTTGCTCTGGAAAAAGAAAGACGGTGATTGAATACGCCTGGGTCGAGCTGATTGACTGGTTGTTTTCCATTTTCTTAGGATTTATGCATCCGTCTACACTTTTATGGTCATGGTGCTTATCGTGTTTGGGAATATACGACTTGTTAAACTGTGTCTAAAAGGACTAGCCTGTTATTAACTAGGCTGCTTGTGGTGTTATCGTACATGATCTTTTTGTACTTCACCCAGGCAACCAGTCTGAGTTCACCATCAACACCAGCAAAGCAGGACCAGGCTCCATGGCAGTGACGGTTGAAGGACCTTCAAAAGTGAAGCTCGAGTGCCAGGAGTGTCCTGAGGGCTTTAGAGTGCACTACACACCCATGGCTCCTGGAAATTACCTCATCAGCATCAAATACGGCGGCCCTAATCACATCACTGGCAGTCCTTTCAAGGCCAAAGTCACTGGTATGTAGATTAGACTCGATTGAGTTTCACAGATGCGCATCAGTACCACCACCAGCTCCTTATTTACAAAAACTATGATGCTATTTCTAGCAGACAGAAGATCAGGGAATGAGCATCTCTGCATAGAAAACATTTATCTTTACTGAGGATTTTAATGCTGGTTTTATTTATCAGACGGTTTATATCTATTTCCGTCTTCTGTCCCGGTGTCTTAATGAAAAACTTAACACGGTACTGAATCTCCTTGTGTTGTCATATCTTATCAAAAAGCCTCCTTCTATTCTTGGTTGCTTTAAGACTGCTGCATTGTTCATTCGTTTGTGGATCCTTCAACGTCTTATATTCAGTTGTCGGTTTAGGGTAATCTTAGTCTAGGCTGCGCCACAGCCAATAGGAGCGTCTTCTTAAGAAGTGTGAAACCGAGTTAATTGCATCCGCTTGTGGTGTGACCGTGAGTTAGGTGTGGTCAGTTTGGACACACTTGGGGCCAGACTATACTGCTCACAGGGTTTGTTGAAAACATTGATGATAAAATCTCAAAGGATGTTTAGACGTGCTGATTGGAATGCTATGTTTATTGGTGGTTATACAGTAATGCTTTCAGGGTCATTTAAGAAGGGCAGTTTTATATCTACATGCTAGCAATGATTATTTAAAAAGCACACATCACATTTGTCTCTTCAGGCCCCCGGCTTGTGAACGTGACCAACGCCAGCGAGACCTCCACACTGATGGTCGATCCAGCAGTCAGGGCGCTCAGTGCCAACTCCATAAACGCCATGCCCAGGGCTGCATCTGATGCCAGCAAAGTGACCAGTCGAGGACCGGGTCTCAGCAAGGCCTATGTGGGGCAGAAAGCCAGCTTCTCTGTGGACTGCAGCAAAGCAGGTGAGTCCAAAGCAGAGACGTTGGATAGCGTTACTCTAAAAGCATGTTGAATAATTGATGTGAAATACTCTCCGGTGTTTAGTCCAGATTGTTCCGATCCAGAAAAATGTTCTGTTTCCTTGCCGATGGCTGATTAATTTATTAACCTGCACATGACGCTGTGTCTTTTCTGGTTACGAGTTCAAACTCTTGCTCACAGTTTTACAAACCTACTCCGTCATATTTCAAAATTCCCTGGAAGAACCATTCGGAGTGTCTCACGATAACTTCCAAAGCTTTCATTTGTCTGAAATCACATTTTATATCCTCCCTAATTTTAGGCTTTCTAGGCTGTTTTCAGTAATATTTTTAATCTGGGGTTATTTTTGTCCATCCTGTCTCATTTTTTATTTTTTTTTTGTGCCTGGGATGTTAAACCAAAATGTGCAGATGTTTGTAGATGACGTTGAAATGGCGAAAAGAACAGAACAGAAAAATCAATCCTAGGTTCCAGATAAGACGAAGTGACTAATGCAAACATTGGGTCTACAGATTATTAGTGAGATTAGACATAAACGTCGATAAATCATTCTATTCTTCTGCACATACCTGCCCTAGCTTTTGGGTCTCGTACATACACTGACATTTAGCTGCACTTGTTCCTTGAAGAATAAACGAATGATAAGCAGCATTTTGTTGCTTTGTACCTGCACTAAGCAATGACAATACAATTGTATCTACCTATCTGTCCGTCTGTCTTTGTCTGTCTATCATTGAGAGACTATGTATTGCGTTGTCTTTCATACATAACGTTTTGTTTATCACAGAAAATTAGGTTTGGTATTACACTTGAAATAGCATTAAATCTTAAATAATTTAAATAAATGTGTATGTATGTGTGTTAGGTAAGAACATGCTGCTGGTAGGAGTTCTCGGGCCTCAGACACCGTGTGAGGAGATCATGGTGAAGCACATGGGCAGCATGCAGTACAACGTCAGCTACGTCCTGAAGGAGCGTGGAAACTACGTCCTGGCGGTGAAGTGGGGTGAGGAACACATCCCTGGCTCACCGTTCCAAATCTCTGTGCCTTAAACCTTGATGCATACAAACCATCATGGGAGCAATGGAAACCATCCGGCCAAACCGTCTGACACTAAATCAAGCCCGAGATCCATGACAAACTTGCACTTGATTTTGTATTTTGTACATGTGGACTGTTACCTTAACTTGCAAGTCCTTTGCGATTGATTTTTTTTTTCTCTTTAAACCACTGACAAGGTTTTCAGCAACTTCCTGGGGCACAAAACCAGATTAGCAAAATGTCGATGTAGAAATCAGGTATCGATTGAAGAGTCCATTCCTTTGAAATCTTATTTTACTACTGATGCTGTTCTGTCTGTTTGACTCACATTGTATTTCCATTACTGTTTATTTTTGATTCTCGTACCTGCTGCATCGCCTGGACTACTGCGATTGTTTACATGTTCACTAATCAACTGAGGCTCACCGGTTGTTTGAGACACGTTGATCGATCCGCTTCGACAGACTTTCCATAATTCGTTCGATTAGAGAGTTGGATGCATCATCTTAATATCCAAAATGTATTAAATTTAATCCGATATCTGGGCAATATGTGAATAGAGAAAGGATTGACAAGCGCATGAAAAATGCCTGTATTCCACCACCCCCACCCTTTTCTTGCAGCCTTTATACAATGATCTTTTAGCCCATATTTTTTACGAAGCATTTAAACTGGAACGCACCGTATTCTGTCTGAGGAGCGTGGAGAGGATCTGCCTCCTAGCAGTCAAGGTGTCAGATTTACAAGGGTATTTTCATGTATACTGGTATTTGTCTTATCTAACTAATTTTCATAAGGTAATAAAATATTTTTTTCTTAAAGTTTTAAAAGCAGAAAGGGCTATGCTATTATTATCCTCATAGTCCAGGGTGCCTTAATGTGAAATGATGTACATTTGGAAATTTAAAGCAAACTGGAATAAAGATTGAAGAAAAAAAAAAAGAGGTTGTCTTGTGTGGTGGGAAAATGATTATGCGACGGTGTGACGTGATTAATCGTGCAAGCTTAAACACTGCCCTTGTATCCACAGGCGACCAGCAACAATTTTCTTTGGTGACTCTTCAGGCACCAATGTTGGCTAGTGATGAATGTAGGCTCTCACCAGATGCATACGAGAGGCCACCTTGTCCCTTCTGTCTGGCTTGGGGGGAAAAAAAACCTTTGTTTCGGGTCAACATGCATGTGTTCTTTCAAATCTTCCCTCATTAATCATTTTTAGCTCAAAATTTCCTCTCCATTTGGCAGGAACACGAGCCTGGAGATATGAGGTAAGCTTGCTCGAGGATTGTGCTATACTGTACAAGGCTAAATACAGAAACCTTTGTACTGGGCTGTGTTGTGCCATGAGTCTGTTTCCCTGCAGCATCGACTGTGCAGTTCTAATTGAAATTGCCATGCGCAGCACAAACCTTCCATTCAAGCAGATCTCAATTACATGTAAAGTGCTTCCTGGCTCAAGTGTGCTATTTTCTGGTCCACTTTAATCAGGAGCAGTTGTCATTTCCTTTCATGTTGGGGTATTAAGGCTTTTATTCATGCTCCGAGCTGAATAAGATAGATTAAGCTGTGACCTTTAGAGAATGACAGTGCCATCATTTGGGCTAATGTGTGAACTGCATGAGAAATTCTTGTCTCCATGACTCCCAAACATTGTTGGTTTTATTTTGTTCCTCCTCTAACCATGCCTTCCTTTTTAAAGTATTTGGGATATGAACTAGACGAGTCTCGGTACAGATCTAATTTGTATTTCTGTCAGCACTTTTTTTTTCTTTTCTTTTTGCTTCTCTTCTCTGATCATAGCACTATTCTGCATGCTCAGTTTACCCTCTCCTGCTGAGGATCAGACATCTGATTGGCTGCCTACAGAAGCACGAATAACAAACTGCTCTTGGGTTTCTCTTTAACCCAGAGAGAGAGAGTTAGTTCAGTGCACATTAACTCCAGCCTGAGAATGAGGTCCTTACTGACAACCCAGAACCAAAACAGCTACCAGGAGCTGATTATGAAGGAGATGTACACGCGGCTCAACTGGAAGATGAAATACGGCAAGGAATATCCGGTCAGATTCGCCTCACGCAAATCCAAGACTTTGAATCCGACAGTTGCCCCTAAAGTCACTCTCCCCCCTGTGGTAAAAGCGCCGAAGAAGAAGGAGGAAGAAGCTCCGGTGCGACAGCGTACTCTCAGTGAAGCTCCTCTGATGAGACCAGTCAGTCCTCAATCCAGAGAGACTCTTTATAACGGTTTATCCAAAGAGGGCAAAGGACGCCGTCAGTACCTGAAGAGACGCATGGAGAAGATACCTGAAGAACGGTTCGAGTACCCGCTGTTGTCCTCGTGGGAGTACGGATGGAGATTAGGTAAAGATGACGTCTGTGGAGTTTTTTGTTCTTGGGATTGTGATGAATGTTTAAAATAAAATATAAAAACCTTGGTTTCATTTGCACGACTGTGTCTTAACTGTGTTTACAGGTGATTATGGGCATGACTACAAATCGCCACTGAAAGGAAGATCAGCGGTTGTCAGGAGCACTTTCTATGCCAGGAATGGTGTTTTTAATATTCCGTCTGCAACCGATCACCTTTCTACTTTCTAAAAAAAAGAAGACTCGATTGCTTGGAGAATTATTACCATGGTGATAAACATATTGAATGAAATTTCCAGATAATTTCTACTCAGTATCAAACCTTTCTTCTTACTTATGCAGTAAAATATTTGAAGCAGGATTACATTAAAAATGAGTCTCTGATCTGCTGCCTCAGATGTATTATAATACAATACTCTTCTTTCTTCTTTTCAAATTTGATCTATTCACAAGCCTTCAAAGTAGGGATTAAATTAAAGGCAGGAGAAAGCAAGAACGCTGAAAACCAACACTGTTACCTAGCAACCACTAAACAAACCCCTGGAATTGTGTTTAGTTTATAATTAACATGCATCACCTTTAAAAAAAAAAAAAAAAAAAAAAGGTTGCCTTTCTTCGAAAAAAATAAAATAAAATTGTTTCACTTTAATAGACATTGAATGTAAACAAACAGGATCATCATGTGATCTAAATCTTCATCTGATGACAACTGATTATACAGAGGAGAGTGATTTTTTTTTTAAATTGTTTTATACATTTTATTACTGTTAATAAAATGTGAAATCACTTGTTAAAAATCAACCTTTTCTTTGAGCTGCATTGACAGTAAAGCACAGAGGGAAATGGTCGCTCACATCCAAAGCCTAGGGACAGGGACCAAAAAAAAAGTAAGAAATACTGCTACTAAAAATAATTTATAGAGCACATATTCATCTGTAAGAAGAATTACCAATTACATTCTATAAAAAAAAAGTTTGCAGATTGCTGAATGCTTCTGCACTGTATATTGAACTGAAAAGCGCCACATGTATCAGATCTCCAGCTAAGGATCAGTACTGGAGCCTCTAATGGACTTTCAGGCAGCCTGAAAGCACATATTCCCTAGTGTTTTCTTGTGTGTGTGTGAAATACCTCTTGTTCAGTGAGTCCAAATGCCTGTTTGAAGTCATACACTTCTACTGACTCCCGTTTGACGGCCTGGATCATCGTCTGTCCGTGAAGAACGACCCTGTAGGATACATAGTGTGGAGATCAGACTGTCCTATCACTTGTTAGTGATATAAATGACAATTGTTTGTGGCTCGTGCTGTTTGCCGATGTTAGACAGGTGCTGAGTGACGTTTATCGTTATAACAAAATGAAAACCTTCAAAGTGTGAAGCAGAAAAAGAATGAACAGACTTAATAAAACTTTTTTTTCTAGAGGAATCTTACTGTTTGGTTCACTTGCACAGGACAAAATTTATACGGGAGATTATGTAGAAAGACATTTGTTTTAATTGTATTAAATGTAGAATAATAATTTAAAAAAAGTGACGTATTCTTCTTACTTTATAAACTGAGCACTGAATTAATAAATCTTCTACATGATCTTATATTTGCACATTTATATCAGTTTGGATGGCTCTGTTGATAGGAAAAGTGACCTTGGTTAACCCTTTCTAGTCCAATGTTCTGTTACATATCGGTTCTGTTGCATATCGTCGAGCTCAGGCTTGGGAGGTGCTCTGGACACTGTAGATGTGGTGGGAGAAAGGAGGATGGTATCAAAACTCATCATTGCTGGAGAACGACTCTCACCCCCTTTATGAAACGGTTTTATCCCTGAGCAGCTACTTCAGTAACAGACTGTTACATCCTAAGTGTCTGAAGGAGCGATACAGATGCTCTTTTCTCCCTGCTGCTATTAGACTTTATAATCAAAGCTTTCCCAGTGAACCAGTCACCATAATACACACTGGTATTACTGTTTATCTGCAATAATAATAACAATAAAGTCTTTTAAACAGCACACGTGCAATAACAGAAATTTTAAAACCGTGCAATATGTCTGTTAGTGTAACTACTTACTCGTGGTCTCTTTTTCTTCTTCGTATTTATATATTGTGTTGTGTATATACTGTATATTATATCATGTCTTTATTCTTTGATATATTTGCATTTCTTATTATTTGCTGCTGTAACAGAAATTTTCCCACTGTGGGACGAATAAAGGTATATCTGATCTTATCTGATCATGCTACGCTTGCATGTACAGAGATGTTCACAACCTCCGGCAACGTGAACAACAGCAACTGGCGGCGACTAGATGTGGGCGTGTCCAGTGATGCAACAAACCTGAGAAAAGTCAAATGTTATGCAAATACGGAGCGACTCTATGCGGCGAATACCAAGGGAAGTAAAAAGTCGAGTGTATGCTCCTCCTCCTTCATCTTTTATTCATGATATGATGGAGATATACTGTACACTGCTGGATTTTATAAGCAAACTCCAAATCTCCTTCCAAAATGTTTCATCTTAATGGCAGAAAACTTTTTTGAATGCTAGTTTTGTCACTTAATGATAACGATTATTACCATGGTAGCCAGTAGTTGGAACAATGACTGGAGATTCTTAAGCACAGCAATAAAATCCTGTGAAATGTGTTAACGTAGCTTTGTTTTGTTCTTTTTTTTTTAAATTCCTGACCTGTCATAAGCGCATTTCGTGGACTCTTTCACTGAAGTGTCCAGCTTGTCATCTGTTAGCCACACGAAGCTGCTGTCTGATCGCAGGCGAATGTTTCGCCATTCCTTCTTGGGGACATAGCCGCAGGCAGCGTTGAAATCACCCATGATGATGAAGTTCTGTTAAAAAGAAATGCAGAATGTGAGGACAGGAACTGAGGCTTGAACTGGAGAAGTAATCCGAGACCCTGTGAGTAACCAAGTGCATGGAATTAAGTGACGAAAGATCAGTTACACTTGTTCAGGGGAACGTAGCTCTTATTTCAGCTTCTCCTCTGTGACCTTTAAACTTTACTATCCAAACACAACAACTGTTGTGTTACAGCATGACCATAAGTATTTTATTTCTTTAATACCCTTTGTTTTTATTTCCTAATAAAAACATGATTTGGGAAATCCAAGAAAATTCTGAGTTCCTGCGATCTCTTACGTTGTAGCAGCTATAGCCAACCATTCCCTTAGTGGAGGCTCCTTTCCCGAATGTCAAATAAACATCTTATAGATAATCAACAGCCATACAAGTACTTTTGCTCTACAAAGTAGTTGTTGCTATTGTTGGATTAGCATGAGTTCATTAGTATGAAACAGGGTTAGATCTTATAGCCAGCATGATTTACTGAGCTGTCATTATTGAAAACTTCTGACCAATCAGGTTTGAGAATTCGAGGTCTTTTGTGGCATATCACTGAATGTGTCATAAAGCTCTTTCACCTGTGATTGCCAGTGTTGAGAGACATTTTGGTAGACATCATAGAGCTCGTCTATTTCTTTAACTGCTGCTTCTGGTGGTGTGTGAATAGGTATGATTACAAAGTCCTTGACTTCTGTTACAGGAGAAAAAAAACAACAACTTAAAGTCAGACTTCCCTTTAGACTTATAGATATCACTGATGTTCTTAATTCCTAATAATCCATTCTTTTATCATTCATTCATTCATTTTCTATCCGAACATATCATTTCATTGCTTATCCGAACTTCTCTGGTCACGGGGAGCCTGTGCCTATCTCAGGCATCATCGGGCATCGAGACAGGATACACCCTGGACGGAGTGCCAACCCATCGCAGGGCAGACACACACTCTCATTCACTCACACACTCACATACTACGGACAATTTTCCAGAGATGCCAATCAACCTACATGCATGTCTTTGGACCGGGGGAGGAAAGCGGAGTACCCGGAGGAAACCCCTGAGGCACGGGGAGAACATGCAAACTCCACACACACAAGGCGGAGGTGGGAATCGAACACCCAACCCTGGAGGTGTGAGGCGAACGTGCTAACCACTAAGCCACCGTGCCCCCCTTTCTTTTATCATACAGCGCTATATAAAAAAAGCACATTTCTGTATTTAAGGTCACAACTTTGGAATCTGATGCGATGTTCTTTTTAAAAAACAAAAACAAAGATGGAACATGTTGCTTTATTTAATTTGCTAATTAGCAAACTACTGAATTAGTGCACTAGAAACATAACAAACTAGTGTATGTTGCTGAGGTCAAGTGTGCCGTTTCACCGGATCTCTGGATAGGAAAAGCACTATCGCCATAGTAGAAGCATCTGAATATGCAACATGTTTGTTGTGTAACATGCAATTACACAACAGTTATTAGAGGGAACATTAAAGTCAGATTTTTTTGTTTTTAACCTGTAGTTGTTGATGAGAACCACACAACAAAAGGTTCTCTGGCGAAGGCATCGATGTCTTCAGGCTGCATGTCAGGATACTGATAAACCGACTTCACAGACACTAGCTTCTTCCTGTGTGTACAGGAAATAAGATTATTGAGTGTTTAGTAAAGCATGTCACTAACCACATGTGCTTTATGCAATTGCAGTTTCATTCTCAGTATTTTCTGGTGTGTAAATCCACCAGAATGGCGTGTACCTGTAGACAAAGGCATATTGCTCCTTGTAAGATTTTCGGCCCAGCCTCTGACTGATGACGTAGCCGTATTCGTGCTTATGTCCGCTGTACTTCCTGTAAAATGGAATGTGTTGCTCATTGACTACCACTTTTCACCAGTTTAATTTTTTTTCTGCTAGAATAATTAAGGTATAGGATCTGATAGCATGGAGTGGTAATCTACTGTGAGATGCCAGAGTAAAAGTGATGAGATTTTTAGCCCTGTATATTGATCTGTATATTAATGTTTTGATGCAGACCTGTTGAGATGATTCATCAGCTGAGGAAACGCTTGGCCCTTAGCATCTTTGATTTCCATGACGAGCATGATGTCACAGCGGCTGATACTCTGCAGGGTGAACAGTTATGGACTGTTATGGATGGTGTTACATTTTAGAGAAACCTCACACTTGCCAGTCATCCATCCATCATTTAAGCAGTTCATTTTGAGCAGGTTTAGATGTAAATCTGTTCAACAAAAAGTTTCCTATTGAAATGAAGAGCTAATATTTTCCAGGGTTGCCAGGTTTAGCAAAGTATGCATCCTCCCCAAATGCATCTCCAAAAACTACAGAAAACACATGAAACTAGCCACAGATTTGCTCACTGGTAAAGGAAGGCCATTAATCTTTATTTCTCAGCTTTTGTGTTAGAAACAATGTGACATGACACAACAAACCTTAACAGAATCTCCATAAATCCCCTTTCACTTCCTAAAAGGACCTAGCACATGTTGCAGTTCTCATTTTGTTTATATGAAGAATAAGGACTTGAGTGACGGCTGATGACTACATTCGTTAAAGAAAATGTTTTTCTTTTACAGCACCTTTACACTATAGGTGTACATTGTGACTGAAATCCCGTGGCATCCAACGAAAACCTTGATTGGCGTTTGAAGCTCAAAGGTCCACAGTTATTAAAATGAGAGTGTGCTGGTGGCTGTGAGGCATTTACTCATCTGAATTCATTCACTCTTGCATCTTCATCTAATGCATTATCGCTGTCAGGGAATGTGTTGGAGAAATAAACAAATACGTTGAGGGAACAGGATTTAAGAATATATACTCAAGTCTGTATTTTGCAGAGATATTAATATACAAGATAATAGCCATATAGTATCAGGATAACATCAGCATTGTGAGAGTGAGGGAGAAAAATAACGATTACTGTAGGAAGTGAAACACCGATTAAATCTCTGGAGTTGAATAAACGTTCCCGTGAAACTTCCCCCAGAAATTCCCATGAATACATTTACTGAGTGTCCAAGCTTTCTGTTTACAGCCCAGAAACTTCTCCTAGCGGCAGGTTATGCAGTTTGAAAGATTTATTTATAATGTATTTATTTTTTCTCTAATAAAAGGCACTAATTTGAACAATAGATATAAATATACTAAAAAAAATACTATTGATTTATGTACATTTATACTTATGTAATAAATAATATTTTCTAAATGTTTGATTTCTAAAGCATTCTGTGCAATATGCATAATTTACTGTTCAATAAAGTTATTATAGATATTTAATTAAACAAAACACTGAAGAGACATAAAACAAATCTCACCTCCAGTATCACGTTCAGCACATCAGCTTTGGAGATTTTGCTTTCTCCAAAGGATCTGATGTTGAAGGAACATATTTTGAGGCTTAGGACTCCTCCGAGGCTCAGCAGGAGAAACACAGCAGGCTTCATTTCTGCTGGAGGAGAACACGTTGAATGAGAAGCATTGAAGATGAAGTTTCTTCAATTCGACACGACAGCACTTCCTCAGTGTTATTTCTTCCTTATTTATATTCTGCAAAATTGTCACTATTTATAGACGAGGTCTTTATTCTTAGGAACTATTGTGTGAACTGCTTAAGCATGTAGACAAAAATAGTACACACATCCTGTTTGTGTCTGTAAGCAACTCCATATTAGGTGAATAAGAAGCATCGATTCGAATGTCCAGCTCTCGAACGTGAGGAGCTGAGAACTGTAAACGAGGACTGCAATAAGGTCTGGTCACAAATACTGTATGAAAAAGCGTATGTTATAAATGGAGTTAACAATTCAATCATTATTAGTGTTGTATGAGCATAGAAGTAGATTAATAATAAATCTACAAACGCACACATATGAATTCACCGTTTTGTCTTCTACAACATTTTTCTACATGAAAAATCATAAACAATATAGCCATAAGTATTTGGACACCTGACTAATCATCCCCATGTGCTTGCAAAATGTGATCTGGATTTATTCCCTCTTAGCAGATAAAATAACTCTTCTGGAAAGGCTGTGAGGATTTTGTTCATTCAGCCATAAGGGCATTAGTTAGGTCGTTTGAGGGGGTCTTGGGTTCAGTCATGTGAATGTGAACTCATTTTGTTCCACTCCACCATTATTGAACCATAGAGCTTCGCAGAGTGTGCTTTGTGCACAGGTGCATTTTCATGCTGGAACAATTCCAGACAGTTGTGTGCTTCCAACTTTGTGGCATAAGTTTGTGAAAGAACCACATATGGATGTGAAGGTCATGTGTATACAAACCTTTGGCCTTATGGTGTAAAGATATACTATGTTGTTAATCATTTACAAATAGTCTAATAGGATGTCTGAAAGGTCAGGGACCAATGAAATATACCAAGAAGCATAGAATACTACTACCCTGTCTTTCAATGTACTTGCCCTCCATCTGTCTGTCTGTCTGTCCATCCATCCTTCCGTCCATCCATCTATCCATCTAATACAAAAACATCAGCACAAGGTGGTGTGATGTGGCCCAACACACAGTAGGGTTACTTTTACCACCCAAAAAAGTCAATTAACAGCCCATCCTGAGATGTTTTATTTATTACTCAATGACATGTTTTATCTTTAATTAATACTGCAGAACCTCCACCAAACAAGTCAGCTCCTGTTCTCACTTATATAACACCTATAAACACATATATTTTCCATCCAGACCCTGTTTTTTTCTCTGTATAAGTAAAGACAGAAATGCAGCTTGTCATGTTACTGAGAAACTAAAAAGCTTTGAGTGCTGAACATTTTCCCGTGTCAACTTTGGGCAAGTCAGACAACACGTGGTGTGGAAACATGGCCTCTTTACACTTAAACCCAAATCCCACGCTGTGCACCTGCCAGGACATTTTTGTCGGCGTAAAATGCTTCCCCTTTAATGAATCCTCGCTCATGCGGCCAACTGTATGTTGCCAGATTGATGTGAAACCCGTATACGTGGAGCTGCTTTATTCACACTTACGTAAAAGAGGGAAATGCTATAAATAATATAACATCACATTCAAGTTAAACAGAAAATCTAAAAAAAAAAAAAACACACACATGAAAATAATTTAAATCATCGGAGGAAATAATCTGGTGAAAACATGCACAATATGTGGAATTTTTTTAAAATATATATTTCAAATATTTGAAAACAGTAACACAAATATTGCATAAAAATAAATAAATATTAATAAATGAATATTTATTAATAATAAATATTAATAAATATTAAAATAATGAAAAACAAAGTGAAAAAAAAGAATTGTGTTAAAAATAAGGTGAAAATAGGCAAACTAATATATAAAAAGTAAAATATGTAATGTAAAAAACTAAAATGAATACAAACACACGTGTTAAAATCTACTGAATAAAATCATAAGCGAAAATAAACGAGTCGTAAAACGTGAAATTTGTTTAAATTTGTAAAAACAGGAACTAGCCTGAGAACGGAGATTTTAATTCAACTTGGCAACCTCATATCGTCTGATCATCTGAACCTCTTGTAAGACGTGTGTGTGTGTGTGTGTGTGTGTGTGTGTGTGTGTGTGTGTGTGTGTGTGTGTGTGTGTGTGTGTGTGTGTGTGTGTGTGTGTGTGTGTGTGTGTGTGTGTGTGTGTGTGTGTGTGTGTGTGTGTGTGTGTGTGTGTGTGTGGAGAGAGGAGGAACATTCATCTATTGAGGAGAGAGAAACCCTGTCACACCTGGGAGACTGTTAAAGGTAAACTGTGTTTAAATATTATATCTTTATAACGGATAAAAACCGATAAACAACCGCTTTTTGCGTTAAAATAAACAAACCTCGGCTTTCTTTCTTTTTATTCCTGCTTGTGATAAACTGCACAGCAGTAAGATAATGATTTAAACACTCCAGTCGTTTATATTCACCTGAACGTGTTGTAGCTTCGATGCTAAACTGCGGTGCTGTTCGACGTCCTTTTCTTCTTATTTAACGGTCTTTTTTTGTCATAGAGATGTTGACAAATGAGCGTGCACGTGTACAGTGGCTGCTGCAGTCACGTGACCTGCTTGGACTTTGTTTTTTGTTCATGTTTCAATCTGCACATTTGCACTCATCAACCTCAGCATGCTATCTTTCTGTTTCTGTATATTAATCTACCCTCTGCCCCCTGATGCCCCCTGTCCTTTCCCTAACAGATTGATAACTGCCCTTGCCCTTTTTTGCTGCTGTAACCTGATGTGAATTGATGATGCTGTGTGTTAGTGTGTGTCACAGGATCCTTTTGTACAGTTGGGGTCATAAGTTTACACACACAGACACACACACACACACACACACACACACACACACACACCTCATATTAATCACTAAATCGTATTAATTGCATTTCATTTTTTAAGTACTGTTCTAAACTGATGAACACCTAACATGCACAAAACAAACCCTATTCTTACATTGTTTACACGTACTTATTTATATTTGAATTTGCACATCTATACTTCAATTTGCACATTTATATTTACATTTGTACATTTTTTCCCACTGTACATACAACTGTCTATTATATGTGTGTTCAGTTCTTATCATTGCCATTCTGTTTACACTGTGGAGCTCCTGTACTACAACAAATTCCTTGTATGTGAAAATATACTTGGCAATAAAGACCTTTCTGATTCTGATTCTAAAAAAAAAACTTTCAGGTCCTGACTATTTTTTAGTTTTCCATCATCTTCTGCATGTTTGACCGCTTTACAAAAGCAGCTATATGATTTTAAAGCCATGTTTTCAAACAGGGCAATTAAGGGGCTCGAACGCATATATTAGAAAAAGCTGCAAACATTCACTGATGCACAAGAAGTCAACATGATACATTATGTGCAGGGGGTGTAAACTTTTGAACAGGATGATCTGTGTAAATGATTATTATTTTGTCATTAGGGAAACATGTAGTGGTACTGAATCTGGGGAAAAAAACAAAAACAAAAGATTGTTGAATAAAATATTAATTACATAACAGCATTTTTCAGACAAAAATACATAATGAAAAGTATAAGAGTCACAGGGAAAAAAAAGTGTGAAAGTCTCCAGAAAAACTGAGCCCCGTGGAGGCTTCTGCAAGATGCTCAGCTAATTTCTTAGAAAACGTGGACCAGGACTGCAAACAAGGACTAAGACTACTTATATTTTTTCTCACCAAAATTAAAATGATTCTGTTTGTATAAATGTTTATTTTTTCCCCTACAGTACTATAATTTATTTATTTATTTATTTATTGGTGTAAAAATCAGTTTTCACATTTCATTATTTTTTGGTATTGGATGTATTTTACACATTTTATATATCATATATAAGCACAGTCTGAATAGACATGCATTCATTTTTATTAAAAAAAACTTTAATTTCTGTATGCAGAGTTTCTGATGTAATTGATGAATGTTGTTCTATATAATGCACGGTGTGATGTTCTTCAATACTTCACACGCACAGTACTGTAATCGTAGACAGTAACAGAAAATCATCGCTATATCTGTTTCTTTTGGCAGGAGGCTGCTTGAGTTGGCAGGATTTTTCTCACAGTGTTCTTTTCCACTTTATGATATATCCTTTTTTTTTAAATTTATATAAGGTGAACCGTGTTGATGGATCTGGATGTGATGAACATGTTCGTCATCGCCGGAGGAACTCTCGCGATCCCCATATTAGCTTTCGTGGCTTCTTTTCTGCTTTGGCCTGCAGCACTTATCAAGATTTATTACTGGTGAGTGTGATCGAGATTCCTCCATCGCCTTCTTTATCACTTTTTTTTGTAGTATTTCGTAGACCTGCTGAATGTTCTTCTTTTTGATTATTATACCACATTATTCCACAGCACAGTTCATTCTGATTGGTCAGGAGGTGGCGTTTAATTTTCAATAACAGCTCCTAGTTTCTATAGTAACAACTAATTTATTTAAGAACTTATGGAAATGAGTCTCTAGTATCGACGGTTGAGGAAAAAGAGGCAAATGACTAAATGATTTGTGGATAATCAAGAACATTAAGGAGGACTTTGAGGACAACAAGCTCCTAATCAGTACACAATTGTCAGACTGTATCTGAGGGTAAAAAGGACATTATTCATAATATCACTCTCTGGTGTTTATAACAGTTTATAATCACTGAGGATAAGGTTCCCTTTTGAGTCTGGTTCCTATCAAGGTTTCTTCCTTTTCCATGTAAGGGAGTTTTTCCTCACCACAGTAACCCCAGACTTGTTTATTACAGATAAATACAAACACATTTAAATATAAGTCTAATGTTAATCTTGAATCTTTGTTATAATATTAAACATTTCGTATTATATTATGTTCTGTGAAGCTGTTTTGAGACAATGTCCATTGCTAAAAGTACTATACAAATAAAAATAAATTAAAACATTAAATGCAACTAAAAATGTCTTAATAAAAAAAGTTGTGTTAGAAAGCTGGTGTTTAAAAAAGTTTCACAGTATAATCTTTCTTCTGTGTAAACTATGAAGGAAATCATTGTTTGTTCCCGGTTGCTGTCACGTGCCCTTTACTCCACATCCCGTCCTGTACACTCGTACTTTTAATCTCTGTCTAACTGTTACCTCTTGTTATTGTAGCATTCGCAAACGCACACATCCAGCTTATATCTAGTGTCTTCTGCAGACTGTAGAATGCCGACAGAGCATTTTGTTGCTTATCTGGCTCAAAAAGATCAGGGACGGTTCTCTGAATAGTGCTTAGGGCTTTATGGAGCAGAAGTTGGTCAAAGGTGAAGAAGTGAATGGTGACAGATTCCTGTGTGAGATATGAGAATCTGATGGATTTTTCAGGGTGAAGTTCATTTAGAGTTCATCATCACTGTAATGAAATATTTTTAGCTAAATGTATAAATGATGTTTTGATTTATGATTAGTTATAATTAGCATAAACATTAGATATACATTTTTATGTATGTGTGTATGTATGTGTGTATGTATGTGTGCATGTGTGTATGTATGTATGTGTGTATGTATGTGTGTGTATGTATGTATGTATGTATGTATGTATGTATGTATGTATGTATGTGTGTGTGTGTGTGTGTGTATGTATGTATGTGTGTGTATGTGTGTATGTATGTATGTATGTGTGTATGTGTGTATGTATGTCACTGATCCCCTCAGTACAGGTTAAATTTATGAAATATTTCATTACATGACACGTGTTGTTCAATAAAATTCTCTCTATTTATCTGAGTGTTACTAGAATACCTGAATTCAGGTGACCAAAAAAGCAGGGTAATAAATCAGTAATAAATATAACCGTTTGTATTTCCACCACTATATCAAGACATACACAAACGTCTCTAATAATGCCTGTGAAAACTACCTATGCCTTTATTTTGTCCTTTCATGTATGCAAATGACACGATAATCGAACAGTAAAATCACAGATCAGCTCATACTAGAGGACGTCCACATGGTAGACTATTTTAAGGACATGAAAACGTCTCTGTGGTTTTTGTTGAAATATATCATCTGAGTGTTATGTAATCTGCACAGAGGACGGTGTAATTACACAGAAGCAGACAACCTGGTCAGAGTGATGCACTGATACAAGGACATTCAGTTTCTGAAACCTCTCTAATTCTAATCTGACTAATTCCTTTCTGTTTATTAATGTAAAGTAGGACTTTTATTATTGGTGCACGTTTACTTACAGAAGGAGCAGAATATTGAGACTATTTTAACTGCCTTTGCTGCAGATTTTTGCGCATGAGCATTTTTTCACACTATAAAGCAGTTTCGTGCCCAGAAGCAGATGCAGCAAAGAGATGTGTATGTTATAATTTTGGCATCAGCCTAACCCGAACCCTGCTTATTTATAGGATGCATAAATACAAACATCATCACATACTGTTACATAAAGTCTAATCCTGCTCTAACAGTTATCCTGTATACAATCCTCATTATAATAATAATAATAATAATAATAATAATAATAATAATAATAATAATAATAATATATGATTATTTATGTCATTATAAATGCATCCATAGAGTATTATAGTGTTTTTTATTGTCTAATGATCTTGATATACAGGTTTATAGGATAGGCTCCAGATGAGCAGGATACGCAGAAGTGTTCAGTGAAAATAAATAAATAAACAAACAAATACACATCAGGGAATATTCAACATGTTTTAGGATTGGACCTTAGGATTGTAGAGCTGGGAGTCACCGAGCTCTGCTGCTGTGATGTCCAGTATATACATTACATGGTCAAAAGTACTGTATGTTGACATGTGAACATTACAATCAGTGGTAATCGGACGTTCGTGACCGATTATATTAGAGATGCGCTAACATCTGTATGTTACAAATGTAGTAAATGTAAGAAGAAATGTCATTGAGCCAACTTATATAATATCTGTCACTATGGCATTTATGCGTTGTGTCTGAGATGTTATTTATTATATGATTGGTCCCAAAAATAATCCCTACACGATCTAATCTGTATCATCTTATTAACTCACTATCATTATTAAATATTGTACACAATACGTTTCTTCGCCCTCTTCACCTTTCAGCCGTTTTCTCCTCTTGATGAAGACAATCTTAAGCCTCTTAACTACTCCTAAGACTTTTTTTTACCTTAGGAGCTCTTTTAAGGGTTAAAATGCTTTATGAATAACTTTTTTCTTTACTAGGATCTTTTCTGTATTTTATGAGGAAACGCCCACATTTGGCTTAACAAAAATGTTGTTTTGTTCTTATTTGACAGGTATTGGAGGAGGAGACTGGGGCTGCAGGTGGATTATGCAGAGCATGATGGATATCGCTTCTGTTACACACACCGGGGGAAGCCTGGGAGTCGGCCATCTATACTCATGCTTCATGGCTTTTCTGCTCATAAAGACATGTGGCTGGGTGTGGTGAAGGTATGCGCTTCATCTCATCCTGTTTATATCATTAAATAGTCCAAGGCTGTTTGTCATTTACAGTACTGTATAGTATGTAGATAATGATAAATCATAAATAATGAAAAAAGACACATTTTTAAAACTTCCAGTTCTTCCCAACCAACGTGCATCTGGTGTGTGTTGACATGCCTGGCCACGAGGGCACGACACGCACTAGCGCTGTGGACTACTCCATTGAGGGCCAGGTCAAAAGAGTTCATCAGGTATTGTTTAGTATTATTCCTGAATATCTTTATACACTCCTAGTTTGTTGTTTCAGATAATAGACTACAGAAAAAAGCTTTTATTTTTCAGTACTACATTTAATCTCTATTTAATTACATCGAATTGGCAGCTAGTTTTATCCTTGTTAAAATCCACTCTCATTTATTTATTCATTGGTCTTTAGTGTTTTTTTTTTTTATGCCGGCAGCAGATCAGAGACGGGACCTCATGAGTCCATTATAAGGCGCTCTTAGTTGTACTACTGTACTTAATTGGTCCAGATAAGTGTGTAATAGTTTTTTTACTAGAATGTTCCATATTAGGGGGCACGGTGGCTTAGTGGTTAGCACGTTCACCTCACACCTCCAGGGTTGGGCCCCCCCCCCCCCCCCCCACTTAGTCACACTAACATGCCTTTCCAAAATCATGTGCCTAAAATTTTTTTCATCACTGTGTCTGTGTCCTTGTGTGACACACCAACTCTGATGTCTCTCTCTTTTCACACTGAGTAAGAATGCTTATGAGGAAGAGGAACTTCAATTAGCGGATTTAAATCTATGGTAGATTCTTCTGTTCTTTGAATATTAAGACGGCGAATGTTTCACATCGCAGAGCTTTTAAGCCTGACCTTTAATTCTAGCTGCATCTGCTTGCAGCATCAGCTTTATTACGGTTTGCTTGCAGTTTTTACACTTTGCTTTCTCTGCAGTTTGTAGAAAGTGTTCAGCTGAATAAGAAGCCCTTTCACCTGGTGGGAACATCCATGGGTGGTTGTGTAGCAGGAGTTTATGCTGCTCGCTATCCCTCTGATCTGTCCAGTCTCACACTGATCTGTCCTGCAGGTTAGTATCACCCGACACTGACGCAGACCCTCGTACTTATATTCTGACTATGTAAAGCACAGATTTACGATGGCAGCGTGTTGTAAGAACATCTATGTCGTGTAAGTCAACATTTGGCTCAGTTTTATTTTGAACAATATGCATTATCACAAAGCAGCTTTACAGCAATCTGGATGTACAGTAATGTGACTTGGATCCCTAATGAACAAGTCAGAGGAAAGAGGAAAGAATGACGAGGAACGTCTTATGTATAGTATGTTCCTCAATGACATGAGGAAGAAGCCTGAAGAGGAACCAGACTCAAAAGGGAACATACTCTGGGATAAACAGTACGTTATTCAGGTGTAGAAGAAAAAACAAAATCAGTAAATAATGTGTTGAATTTGCTGAGATGTCAAATTTGAGCTGATGCCAGTCCAGATTTTTTAGGAAGATACAGAGAGGAAGCATTAGAATAATGTGATTGAATTATTACAAGATAATTGTAAGACCACAGAAATCTGCATCTTTTTGTCATGTAGGTCTGAAATACCCCAAGGAGAGTGAATTCCTTAGACATCTGAGAGACCTGGAGAACAGCACGGATGTCCAAAGCATCCCTCTCATCCCCTCAACTCCAGAGGAGATGGAGAACATGCTGAAACTGTGTTCTTTTGTGCGCTTTAAGATCCCTCATCAGGTAAACACCTTTTAGTCCTACAGCTTGCTTTAGGAATTCCCCTTTAAAGCTTTATGCAGTTTAGTCCACTGATTACAAATACCTCTTAAATCTTTTCATTTATCTGCATAAAATCTAAAACACCATTTAACACACAAAGAGACTACAAATGTTTACATTTTTTATTTTAAATTAAGTTTTAAAATAAGGTTTTTGCTATATAAACACTGACTCACAGAAATATTCATTCCCCTTGAAATGGCATTATACCTCGAGTCATTTATTTATTTATTTATTTATTTATTTATTTATTTATTTATTTATTTATCAATAAATTAGTCACTGATGAGTTTGCAAAATGTTTACCAAATAAGACAAAACATTTGTGTACACGGTTAAACAACTACAGAGTGATACAGACGTGTTCACAGCATCATATGAATTTATGTTGTATTGCTCTATTTTGCCCCCTAGTGGAATAGCAGAGACTTTGCCCATTTAAAAAGCTTTAATTCTGTTACAGTCCAGAAGATCATTTTAATTTAAAACACTTGTTAGAAATAACTTTTGCGGTGCAAATTACAACCTTTACCATGCATATGGGACAAATGTTTTTGTATAGTTCTGTATCATTGCCCAGAAAGATTTTATTTAGAGTTTAATTATTTTTTTTTTTTACTTTGTAAATGTTAATTTACTTATTATTTATTATTTTGTAAATGTTAATAAATATGTAAATACTTTTTGCAAGTGTTAGATAAATATTTTATTATTATTATTATTATTATTATTATTATTATTATTATTATTATTATTATTAATATTATTTTTATTATTATTATTATTATTATTATTATTATTATATAGTAAATTATTAAAATAAGGATTGTGATACGGATGTGTCTAAGTTGGAAAATTTGCAAAACATTTAATATTTAAAATGATAGCACCGGCCCAACGGTGTCCTATTTGGTGCAGCCATTTTTTATATCGTCATTTTTGTAAATTAATAAATATAAATCAGTTTGAAAAATTGCATCCTTGTGGCTTTATTTGTATTTAATTATTATTATTATTATGAATTTTAAACAGATCCTTCAGGGGTTGGTGAAAGTCCGTATTCCACACAACAACTTCTACCGTGAAGGTCAGTTCCATTCTCTTAACATTTTGCTGTGTGCCTGCTTTAAGCTGACATGCCTACAATATTCATCTCTTTTGGTTTCAGTGTTCATGGAGCTAGTAGACGAAAAATCGAGACACTGCCTGCATGATAACATGCACCTCATTTCAACACCACTTCAAGTCATTTGGGGGAAGCAAGATCAGGTCAGATTAGATCACAAGGTCACGTCACGTACATCAGAAAAACACCTTAAAGCAATCGAATTGAGTTGACTATTTCTAAAGGACCAAAAGTAACTGGACAGACAAACATCATTATAAATTACAGTCTTATTTTTAACGCAATGCAAAAGCAAAATCTGCAACCAACTTTAGATTTTTCTCTGCTAACCTGAGTGTTAATACCCTTTAATCAAATCTGAAGGTCCTCTCTTTAAACCCATTATTTGATTTCACATACTATATCTATTACTATACTGTATCTACTATATCAGCATATTATGGTTAAATATTTATGAACTTGTCTGTATAGAATATACTGTACATCTTACCTTGTGAGCGTCTTGAAGCCAGACAAGAACATGTTTTTCCTAAGAAATTTTTTTTTATTGTGTTTGATCGGTTTCTTCACACTATATATAGTTGAACTTTTTGGTTTGTAGATAAATTGTAAAAAACACACAAATATAATAAAAATAAAAATTTCCCCATTGAAAATATGTGGGGTGTGTAAACTTTTGTACCCATGCCACATCATTCTTGTACGCTTGTGTTTTGTTATGGTATCTTGTTATCATCTGACAGTGTGGTTATACTTTGTGCAGGTGCTCGATGTATCCGGTGCGTCTGTTTTGGCTGATACTCTGCCCGGATCCCAAGTCGATCTGTTAGACAACTGTGGCCATTCTGTGGTGATGGAGCGTCCTCGGAAAGCTGCTCATCTCATCGTGGACTTCATCACTCGTCAGCAGAATTCAGGAAGTGCTAGCAGCAAAAAGATTTCTTGAAACTATGAAAAATCACAGCGAGATTTTATTATTTGTACGAAATTTGTAATTTATCTTAAATGTATTTTTCTAGTGAGCCCTCAGGGACAGACCACCAGGGTTAAATTTACTCTTAGTAAATTTATACTAAGTATTAAATACTATTACTCATAGTATTTAAAAATTAACAGAACTAGAATTGCTGGAACATTGCTGAATTTACTGCAGTGTGGACCAATAACAGGCAATAAAATTTCACCGACAGTTTCACGTTTTACTAAATTCAGAAAAAGGCCCAGAAAAACAAGTACTATTACTTTTTGTAAGAAATGTCCTTCGATCTTTTAGGTAACAGTGAAACACTGCATGTACTTTTGTGTACCTTGTGCTGTAAGGCACTTTTTGAAGCCTTCATTGTATGCATTAGCATAAAGTTTTAATTTGTTTGGTATTTCTTCTGTGTTAAAATCCACATTTAAGAGCTAACAAGTCCTGAAATGTAACGGTGTATTGTTCATTTCCATGTGAAATGCACTGCCCTCATACACTACATTGTTCTGAATACTTAGTAAAAACACTGAAGCCATAACCCTGTGTCTAGACACATTTCTAATACAAAATAACCTGACTATTCAATAGTGACTGTCAGTTTACTAGATGCTTAGATACAATTAAAACACCCACTGTATAATATGATGACAAATTATACATTTAATGTGTAGCTACTACATATGTTTACCTAGTAAACTACTACCTGGTACATTTTGGCATTACACACATTTACTTTAGTTGACGTTAGAAGTGTTGTATGGGCTGGAATGCTATTTAGCAGCACAAGGAATAATACATATGGGGGTATGCTGTTATGGGAAAATAATCAATGAATTGTGTGGAGTAATGTGGGATAACTACCTGACCAAAGCAGCATATTTATACCATAGCAGTTTGGCCATTATTGCATTCAATTTTATTCATTAAAGAAGGACACATCTATGCTGGACGCAAAGAGGGACAGATAAACTGGGGACCCTGGAGCTGTGAGATGACGTTAAGGATGGAGCTTGTGGAAGTATCAACTGGATAAGGCTTCAAAGAAGGAAGTGAGAAAATGGAGCTGCTGTCTTTTTCCAGTCAAAGTCCCTTCAGGGAAACTGTGGACTCTCCAACACTCAGTCCAGATTACCTGCTAAATATAATAACGGTGCTGCAGTTAAAAACCAGTGGTTGTGAAGACATCACCCAAAAATCTCTGTACATTGGCTGTGAATTTATCTGTAAAGCATTTTAAAAGTGAAATAATTATTATAAATCAGGGGCTTTTTTTTATCGCTATACGGTGCCTCCCAGAAAACAATGCACAGTGGGCAAGTGCATCAAGTGGGTAAATATCAGTGGACTATTTTATGTTGTTACTGACCCATTTGGGGACTGTAGGTAAATGAAACCCCACAGTTTAAACAAACGGGGGCGCTAGTGAGCCACTTAAGAGACACACCTTTGTCTGACCTTTTTGTCCACACTTTACAGCTGACAAATGTGATGTATGTGTCAAATTTCAAAATCTAAGCACGCCAAAAGCCTTAAATATGCCTGAAATAAAAGTAAAATTTGACACGATGCCATGACAACAGTGTTTGAGACATCAAAAATCCGTTCGCAATTTCGAATTTCCAATACCTCTGCGTCATGGTGGCCAAGTCTGGTCTCAATTGCATGAATCCCCTAGGAGGAGTATTTAAAGGTTTACCGCATGCAGCTGTCAAAAAATCCACCTTTGTGACTGACACACTTCCTGGGGCCTGTTGGTGGCGCTATACTCGGGACTCACAATAAGCACATCAATGCGATCGGAATCCTTGGCCAAACATAGACACCGCGTGTCATCACAATAAGACATTTTTTGCCTTAGATAGAAGACACTTTGTTTCTCTGAATTCGCCATAAATTAATCGTCTCGCCATGGCAGCACCGTTCGAGATATCAAAAATCCCTTCGCAATTTAGCAAGTGCATGTTAAGGGACCCCAATTGGCCAATGTGTGCAAAAAAAAAAAGGATAGATAGATAGATAGATAGATAGACAGACAGACAGACAGACAGACAAACAAACAAACAAACCCGAGCAAAAACAATAGGCTTCGCACCATACGGTGCTCGGGCCCTAAAAATTACGTTAAAATGCAGGACATGTCGTCGATGGGTAAGAAAATGATTTATCAGTTTCATCCAAGAGCGGAGAAGCACAGGTACGCGCAGCGTGCACGCGCAGTCAGAGCTGGAGGCATTTATCTATAACGTTAATCGGCAGAAAGACGCAAAGACGGTTATAGAAGGTATTTTATAAATGTGAGTAGTTGCAGCTGTGAACGGTCATGCAGTGCACTACGTCGCCTCCACACCTGACTCAGGGGAACAATGGGTCAAAACAGGCTCCATCACCTGGCTGTGATGTCAGTTGAAAGAGATGTCTTTAATTCCATTGGTCAGGACCAGGGGCAGATCTAGGATTTCATCTTTAAGCGTTTTAGCCCTAAGTGAGAATTTAAAACAAGAAGAGTTTTATATTATATATTACATGACTACATAGTTATGGTATTATTTAAAATGGCAAAAGTAGACAACAAAATTTTTATTCATGATGTATGTGTGCATTCTCTACGCACAGTGTGTCCAATGAATGCAGTCATTGATAAAAAAAATATTCACAAGACAAAGACCAAATTAATAAATGTTATTTGTATTTAGCATTGAATGGATTGTTTGCATTAATATTTTGTTTGTTCTATCATCTCTGGTAATAAGAATAGTGAAATTTCACTGCCTTTTGGTTGCCATCTTTACGGTTTTCCGCCGATTAACGGTATAGATAAATGCCCCGGAAGATGCACCATGGTATTGGGAAGCCCTGTCTGAACCAGATGGCAAAAGACGGCACTGTGTGGGTAGAGGAGAACATTGGAATGACCAGTGCAGTAGCAAATCGCTCGTGCTTCACTGCGCAAGCTGGACCCACAGAGTCTTCTAAGGTTTGTCATTGCTATAGTACATATGGTATTTATATAAACCCATTTAGAGTGAGGTTCATGTAAATTTACCATTCTCTATTTCTCTTCCGACAGCATAAAATTACAAGCGTGCTCCAAAGCTTCCTTTGCCCGTTAGACGTGGGAATGCTGCAGACCATCAGGGAGTGCGCGGTCCATCAAGCCCGTAGAACAGAGCCAGACTGGAATTTGACAATTCACGAACTGATGGCATTCATTTAAATTCTTTTTGTAAGAGCAATCATGTGTCCCATTGGTGCCATTGTGGATTGCTGGTCAGAAAGCTTTCTGGTGCCAGTAATCAAAGAGACAATCCCCCGAGATAGATTCCTTTCAATTATGCAACACCTTCGATTTGATGACAAGGACAGGTGGGCAGAACGGATGAAAACAGACAAATTTGCTGCGATCTCCGACATCTGGACACGCTTCACCAAGAACTGTGCTGAGAGTTTCACTCCAGGAGAACACATGACCATAGATGAACAACTGTTCCCTACCAAGGTTCGTTGTCCATTCACACAGTATATCGCAACCAAGCCAGACAAATTTGGGATCAAGTTCTGGATGTCCACGGATTTGGAGACCAAATATGTCTGCAATGCATCTCCTTACTTGGGAAAGGACCCCAGTCGTCAGAAGGAAGAGAGGCTGGCAGAGAGCGTAGAGAAAATTGATAACTGATGGAGCCATTTTTGAATGATAGCAGAAATGTCACGACAGACAATATCTTTACTTCAAAGTCACTGGCGAACAGACTGCTGCAGTGCAAAACAATGCTACTGGGCACGGTGAATAAAGTCTGTCGTGAGCTCCCACCACTTGCAAAAGACAGTGCACATCGAGAGGTATTCTCCACTTCAGTGCTTAGAAGTGGCAGTGTCTCCTTGACAATTTATGCACCGAAAAAAACAAGACTGTGTGTGTTCTGAGTTCCACGCACCAAGACGTGATGATCGGTGACGGCAGAAAGAGGAAACCCAACACGATAACAGACTATAACCACATGAAGGTATGTGAATGTATATATAATTTTACACCAGTGCTACAATGTTTTCTGATGTGTACTATACAGGCTTATAGACAAAAGCACATATACTTTTCTCTCTCTCTCTCTCTCTCTCTCTCTCTCTCTCTCTCTCTCTCTCTCTCTCTCTCTCTCTCTCTCTCATGTAGATGTGTTGGACCAAATAGCGCGGATGTATTCTGTAAGAGCAGCAACACTCAGGTGGCCAGTAGCAGTTTTTTACAATCTGCTGGACTTGGCGGCGGTGAATGCCTACATTTTGTACAAGGCATGTAGAGGGTGGACAGGCAAAAGAAGATTGTTTCTGAGGCTTCTTGCTAAGGAACTTTGTTGCCGATTCATGCAGCACAAGGAGATACTGTATTGGCACAGAGGCAGGCTGCTGAAGCTTCTGCAGTTGCTGTGCCAGGGAAGGTACAGACAATGCAGTTCCAGGTGCAAGAGAGCTGCAACAGGAATCGCAGCAGGTTTACCTGTGCAACATGTGAAAAATTCACCTGTGCCAAATGCAGGGACAATGGACACTGGGTCTGCAAACGCTGTAAAGTGTGAAACACTTTCAAATAAAACAGACTTGTGTATCCATAGGGGGCACGGTGGCTTAGTGGGTAGCACGTTCGCCTCACACCTCCAGGGTCGGGGTTCGATTCCCGCCTCCGCCTTGTGTGTGCGGAGTTTGCATGTTCTCCCCGTGCCTCGGGGGTTTCCTCCCCCAGTCCAAAGACATGCATGGTAGGTTAATTGGCATCTCTGGAAAATTGTCCGTAGTGGGTGAATGAGAGTGTGTGTGCCCTGCGATGGGTTGGCACTCCTTCCAGGGTCTATCCTCCCTTGATGCCCGATGACGCCTGAGATAGGCACAGGCTCCTCGTGACCCGAGAAGCTCAGATAAAGCGGTAGAAAATGAATGAATGAATGTGTATCCATATATTGTGAATGTGTGTCTTTTGTATAAATATGGCAGGCTTTCTGAAGTTTTTCATCTTCCGTGGAGGCATGTTGGCTTCTTGTTCCATCTCAAAATTCATTTTTGGTGTTATAATTGATGGCCAATGAAATGATTCTGTATGTGTACGAACATGTCAAAAGCCATGGACAATAACTTCACTCACCTAATTTGTGTGTATGTGTGTGTGTGGTGTGGGAGCGTGTGTTTTGGGTGCATGTGTTAGTGGACATTTTATGTGTGCATTTTTGTGTTTGTATGTATGTTTAGTGGGACCTGTTGCCCCACTAAATGTGGTGGGTCAAATTGACTTGGGAGGACTTTCGGAGGAAAGTATTTATTTTACCAACACATAGTTCAACAAAAATAGACCAAATTAATTTTACTTGCAAAGTTGATAATTTGGAACAATCCTGGTAAATTTCAGGCAAATATGTGGAAGGAAACCCAAGTTATGACACATTAAACTTTTCAGATGAGTCAAATAGACCCCAGGTCTGCACAAGGGTTATATAAATATGACATGTACTAATGACAAACCTTAGCACACAACTTTTTTTTAAATAAAACAGACTATTTTGTATAGATAGGCTGTGAAGGATTCCATGTCACACAGACGTTTGGCCTGCCTTGGATCTGAGTGAACAAATGCAAATGAGCCAGGCCTCAGAGGTGATAGGGGCGTTTGCACAACAAAAGCAGGAGAACAATGGAGCCGTAGGGGTGCTAGAAGGTGTGAGGTCGAAAGATTTTACGGAAATTTGCGCAGGTTTAGCAAATCTATTAAGCTCTGACTGCGCGTGCACGCTGCGCGTGCCTGTGCTTCTCCGTTCGAATAAAGCAGACGCACTTTTGAAAGACTACAACGCACGCGCGTAAAAGAAAAGTAAAAAAATCGATAAATAACTGATAAATAATTTTCTTTCCCATCGACGACATGTTATGCATTTTAACGTGATTTTTATTTTCTTATTTATGAAAGTAAAACTTATACTTATAGTTTTAGGGTGGCTGAGATCACAGACAGGGGGGCTAAATAGTATAAAAAGTTGAAGGCTATTACATGTTTCTGCTATAGTAGTGAACTTAATGTACAGAGATTTGTGTGTGGCTATAGTATATATACAGTACTGTGTTAACATTAAAAAGAAATCAGTTATTACAATCCACGTGAAATCCCCCCCCCCCCCCCACTGTCAAAAGTCCAGAATTTAAGTCGTTTTTCCCCCCATGTGATTATTGCCATCATTGTTTTAATCAATGCTTGTGACAAATCTTCTGGGTTGCTATTTCAAATTAATATAATACATTATTGTAGCTGGATATCTATATAAACGTAGCGTAATTATAATGACAAAACTTAGTGGGATATTCAGTGATATTGGCTATGCAATATCGACTTTTTTGATTGGCCAATACCGGCAGACTGGAGCCAATGGAAATGCTTCTCTCCTTCGATGCGCGTCTTTATTCCTCTGAGAACTTCAAAGCGGACCGCTTGAGGTAAATTATCTGGAATGCTTAGTATAATAATTGATTTACGATGCCAACCCAGCTAACACACGACGTACTAGTTACGTAATTTATTGGTCATTTTTGGTAATTTCATGACTTACTAGCTGGCAACGTAACTGTTACGTCCTAGGAAGGTAATTTCATTACTATTACAATTATATAAACATTCATTTCCTTTTCTATTTAGGTTAGCTTGTTAAAACTTTTCAGTCTTAAAGTTTCCCTCAAAACAGATTAAATAATTATTATTAATACTTCAGTAAAGTTCATTAAATCTATTCTGTTGTTATTGGGGTATTTAAACTTATACTGTGTATGGACTGACAAAGGTGGTACATGAGGAAGCAATTTGACAACAATGCAGTAAATAATTTAGGTGCATCAAAAAGCGTGCTCGTTAAGATACCAGCAGACAAGCTAATCCAGCACAAATTAGTGCATAAAAGGTCACCAGAATGAAGTTTTTGAACCTCATAATTAAATACAAAAGGAGGAGAAAACTGCATAAAGGTCCACTTTTTAAGAAAAAGAGCCCCATTCAATAGGCTGGCTATGGGCCTGATGTGTGTGTGTATGTGTGTGTGTGTGTATGTGTGTGTGTGTGTGTGTGTGTGAGTGAGTGAGTGTGTGTATGTTTGTGTATGTGCGTGTGTGTTTGTGTGTATGTATGTTTGTGTGTGTGTCACGCAGTGTGTGTGTGTGTGTTTTTGTGTGTATGTATGTTTGTGTGTATGTGTATGTTTGTTTGTGTGTGTGTTTGTGTGTGCGAGTGTTTGTGTGTGAGTGAGTGTGTGTATGTTTGTGTGTGTATGTGTGTTTGTGTGAGTGAGTGTGTGTGTATGTGTGTGTGTGTGTGTGTGTGTGTGTGTGTGTGTGAGTGGGTGTGATTTTGTGTGTATGTGTATGTATGTGTGTGTATTTGTGTGTGCTTTCGTGTATGTGTATATGTGTGTGTATATTTGTATGTGTGTGTGTGTTTGTGTGTGGATGTTTTTATGTGTGTGTGTGTGTATGTGCGTGTGTGTTTGTGTGTGTATGTATATGTATGTTTGTGTGTGTCACGCAGTGTGTGTGTGTGTGTGTGGGAGTGGGTGTGTTTTTGTGTGTATGTATGTATGTGTATGTTTGTGTGTGAATGTTTGTGTGTGTGTGAGAGTGGGTGTGTTTTTGTGTGTGCATGTATGTATGTTTGTGTGTGTGTGTGTGCGTGTGTGTGTGTATATATGTGTGTGTGTGTATGTTTGTGTGTGTGTGCATGTTTCTTTGTGTGTATGTGTGTGTATGTTTGTGAGTCTTAAACTGATAAAAAGTGATAAAGATTGATATAGTTAGAAAAGATTTCAATTTGGAATAAATGCTGTTCCTTTTAAATTTTTTGTTAACTTTTTTTTATCAAAGAATCGTGAAAAAAGTATCACAGGTTCCAAAAAAATATTAAGAAGCACAACTGGTTTCAACATTGATAATAAATTAGCATATTAGAATGATTTCTGAAGGATCATGTGACACTGAAGAGTGGAGTAATGATGCTGAAAATTCAGCTTTGTTCACAGGAATAAATTAGAAAAACCATTATTTTGAAAATAGAAAACCATTATTTTGAACTGTAAGAATATTTCACAATATAACTTATTTATTTATTTGTTTTATTTATTCATTCATTCATTCATTCATTCATTCATTTAAAAAAGCCTTCTTTCAAAAACATTAAAAATAGTCATTTTCCAAAATTCCCCAGATTACGTTCCCGTGGAAAGTGTCCGGGAATTTATTGGAGATTTACCGGAAAGCTTCCGCCCCTTTGCAACCCTAGTTCTAACACAGTGAAGCATAAACTATTTATTTATTGTTTATATAATATTTCCCCCCCATATTTTATAGCATTTGGTTTTTAGGACATCCCCTGTATGTTAGAATATTAAGAGCCACATTGATACAGTTCACTAGTGTACCATCAACTTGATCAGTGGAACATTTTATTCAACATAAATCTGTGAGAAGTATCTGAGTTTAATCTAAGGGCGGAATTTGGTAATTAATGAAGTAACTAATGAGGTCACAAACAAATGCCACAATTTAGCAGATTTTTATTCAAACTCAGAAGTACAGGTCAATTTTATTCATTCAAACTCTTTACAGATTATAAAAAGCACAAGAATCATCTTTAAAGCAGTTGAAGTGTAGGTGAAACTGTACTGTAGGTGAAACAGTATGAAAGAAAAATCTTTTCTAAAAAAAAGATCTTCTAAAAAAAAAATCACTTGATCAAAAAATATGCATCTGCACCAAGCTTATTCTGAAGCTGTATCATTTAGAGGCTTTTTCCAGATTCATTCACAACTACTTTTGCATCAGTGTAGCTGAGCCCTTTGTAGGTTCCACTGGTTTTAAACTCCAGCACACTGCCATTGTAGCAGGTAATCTGGACTGTTCCAGTGTAGGGGAGATCAACTGTAGCCCGACCAATAGTGATGTGCACATCTACGGTTTTCCCTGGAGGAACTTTAACAGGAAATGAGAACAGCTCAGATTTCTCCTCAGTGTTCTCTAAACCATACGAGCTCTCGGTTCCCACTGTGAGACTGAATCCAGCTGTTACTTCCACAACCTCTGGAACTCCTGCCTTCACTTCCATACTAAATGAGGCTTCCAGCTTGTTGGTAACGGACCAGGATGACTTTCTGGTGACTGTTTTGGAGGATTCTATTTTATATTCTTGAGCTCCAGTAGTATTATTATGGTATGTATTGGATTTGATTTCCTCAACAGCCACATTAGGTATCACATTGTGAAGTGTGGGATACTGAACATTTGTTAGCTTTGTAGACTTGATGGTGTTGATGAATTTAAAGCATAAGCTATCAATATCTGAACCAGCACGTCCTCCGATTCCCATGCAGATCCCAGAACCCACATCAATTGGATATTCTTTTTTCAGCCCCCATTCTGTCATCTGTGCAAAGAACTCTCGGGACTTATTTGTCTTGAATTTGATGGCACCCAGACGTGTTCCAGCTCCGTTTCCCCAAAGTGAAAGGGAGGTGAAATTCTCTCCATCTTCAAATATAAATTCTGAATACTTCCCATCAGAGTTACCAAATTGCTTGGACTGGCCATCAGTTAGCCAAACCTTGATGGCTTTTATCTGCCAGCCACCGGCCCACACCCAGATCTGTTTCAGTGTGGCTCCATTTGTAATACCATCAAAATTAAAACCTTGTCCTCCTTGCCCTCCAATTTCAAGGATTGGTGCCAAGTATGACATGATTATGCACTTAGTAAAAAGAGAAAAAAGAGAAACATATTTAGTTTTTTTTTTAATATTCTAAGGAACAGGCAAGAATTATTTTTCCTCATTGTTTACCTTTAAGATACTAAAATATCTGAAACGGGTCGAGCTCCAGCTTATATTGCTTGCTGAGATCATAGAGCATTACCAAGAAATTCCATTGCTAGTGCCATCATCTATTACTGCAGTCTGCTATTTGTTAATATTTATATGATACACAGATGTTAACATTTATATGATTTACATGTTCTTTTGTATCAAGTAGCAAAATTCAGAACCGAGGCTAAAGCACGATCCAGTCTATAGAACTGCTAAATTAGGAACACGTTTTAAGTAAATGCAAAGCAGGTGTATATTTTTAAAATAATTTAAATATACTTTTAAAAACTCTAATCTTTACTAACATGGTAAATAATGTTATTTAAGGGAACCATAATGAAAAGCATTAAAGCCTATAATATCTATAATTTCTCTTCCTGTTGAAAGTATTGGAAACATAATTCCAAAACTTTAGCTGAATACAATATAATAAATGTCAAAATAGCAGCTACACTTACAGAAGTAGGTCAGAAGCAGGTATGCAAGTATAGTGGATATGACAGTAGGATTATATTGCCTTTTATAAGCAGAAAGGTGGTTTTAGGCCAACCCACTAAATTCCTAAGCTACAACAAGACAAGACTAGACAAGATAAATTTCCCTATAATAGCACTATAATAAAAAAAACAAAAAAAAAGTTTGATACAGCCCAAAACATTTATTGTTTCATGCATCATTTCATGTGGCCCTACCTAATAAAGGACACGGGTTTCTTCAGAACCCGAAAATAAAAAACATATGTTTAAAGTGTAATGTCATGCAAAAATGGTTTAATTTTTATTTGTATTTTCTAAAGCCTGTTTTTTTACATGTAGATACATATTATGTAAAACTGTGCTACAGAGCAATTGAGAGCAGAATAATAATAAAAAAAAGATTTATGTAGTTGTCACGATTTGACATGGTGAGACAAAGGCAAGTGTGGATCCAAATGCAGTTTTACTTATTTTTAAACAGAAACAGGCAGGCAAAACAGGTCATAACACTGAACAGGACAGGGAACAGGAACAGACAAGAGAAAACACCAAACACCAACAACGACTCACAACGGGGAAATGAACAAACAGTGTATGGGTAGTTGACAAATGACCAAAAAAAAGTACTTTTTTTGGAAAGCATAACTTTTTAAGAAAAAATACATATATTTGTGGAGTATGAAAACTGCAGTTTCAGAAAATAGTACTGGTCACTCATTTTGTCAATGACTTCACATATTTTTTCACTTTTTCACTCAACAATACTGTAAATGTGTCCTATGGTGTGACATTTAAAAAGTACTATAAATTATATTAAATAACATAAAATAAATACTTGAGACAGAATTGTTCACATTATTAAACATTATTTTCTTAAAGTGATATTTATTTTACATGAAAGTACTAATTAGAATCATTTTCACCATGAATAGATGAATGGTGTCACACCAAAGGACAAAAAAAACTTAACAACTTCAGTGGTCTTAAAACATAGTTAAATTTTTAAACAATCCTGAGAGAAATACTTACCATGTGCAATTCTAATGGCCTTCATAGGGGGTCTTCAGTCACATGACCTTGACCAGTCACCTGAACCATTAAATGTAGTTGTCCATGATATTGCCCAAATTAAAATTAGGTTTTTGCACAACACCATTACATTTTTTTCTGTGACAAACTTTATGAAATTCCTACACTTTTAGAAATGTATGTATATGAAAAGTAATGGCCACTTAGTGAAATAGACTCTTGCACAATTATGCCAGGAGTGTTCATTAAGATTTTTAAACATTATTTTCTTTATTTATAAAATGTAATATTTATGAAATAATGTTGGACAATTTTGAGATTTGGCTCAAAGTTCTAAAAAAAAAAAACTAACAATAACTTGGGTATTAAAACAACAAATTCATATAAAACAAGAAAATATTTAACCATTTACAGTATTCTAAATTATGAAAATGTCAAATAAATTGTTTTATCTTCTGTGACAGTGAAAAAGCCATGTCACGTCAACTACCCGTATATATAGTAAACAGGGACCAATCACAAAGCAGAGACAATCAGAGACAAAGACAAAACACCTGGGGAAGAGATGGAATGCAGTTAGTGTCCATGAGTGGGCGGAGCAAACAATTAACAACAGGGAGAGATGGCAGACAGAAACAAGGGGAAACACAGACAGACACGTTACAGAACCCCCCCCCCCCCACGAGCGGCTTCCAGATGCTCCCAAGTCCACAAAAACCAGTCCAGGAGGGTGGAGCGAAGGCGCAACCAGGGTGGGAGGGCGGGTCGGGTTCGTGTAGTGGCTACGCCAGCCGAGCGGGTGGCAAGGGCGGCGCCGGCAGAGCAGGAGGCCGGGGTGGTGCTGGAGGCGGAGCCAGAGACCAGAGCAGGACCAGAGACCAGGGTGGTGCTGGAGGCGGAATCTACTGTTGTCCTGTTTTGTGTTCAGTCTGTGTCATGTTTCGTGTCCCCTTTGTTATTAAACCCTGTTTTGTTTTGCTATCCTGCGTCTGGGTCCTCTTCCTGCCCCGCGTCATGACAGTAGTGTTTTTCCAAGATGGCGGCGCGGCAGTAGCACGCAGCGGCCTCTCCGGATTCAATACGGTGCTAATTACGTTTTTAAGTTTTTATTTACGGTTTTGAGCCCGACCATTGCTTCTACATGGATGCCAGAGACAGCGGTGTTCATGTATACAAACATGTATACAAACACCAGGACCTAATAAAGTACAGAAATCGTGTAACAACCAACTTGCACGATGATGTACTGGTTAGGCTTCGTGACCTTGGCTTGCTGCGGAGACCAGGCCTCCAGTCCCCGGTGTCGCCTGATACCAGAGACCAGGGGAGGGGACGCCGAAAGCGGTTCGCGAGGAAGCGGAAGCGCGGTAAGCGAGCGGGCGTCCGTGCTAGGCTAAAAACAAACCCTAGCCGGCCGGCTCTCCCGTCCATTCTACTATCCAACGTTTGCTCCCTGGACAATATACTGGACTACATCCGACTCGAACGCTCTACACGGAGAGAGGTTAGAAACTGCTGTGTGTTTGTTTTCACGGAGACGTGGCTCAGCGACAGAGTTCCGGACGCCGCCATTCAGCTGGACGGGCTAACTTCATTTAGAGCCGACAGAAATGCAGCTCTTTGCGGTAAGACTCGCGGTGGTGGTGTGTGTGTTTATATCAACACGGAACGGTGCAAGAACTCTGTGCTTGTTTCTACTTACTGCTCATCGTCAGTAGAGTTTGTGACTGTTAGATGCAGATCATTTTATTTACCACGGGAATTTACTACTGTTTACATTGTCAGAGTTTACATTCCTCCTAGCGCTAATGCTAAAGAGGCGCTAAGTGAGCTATACGGAGCTATTAGCGACCTACAGAATGTTCACCCCGACGGACTTTTTATCATCGCCAGAGATTTCAACCATGCAAATCTTAAGTCAGTGCTCCCTAAATTCCATCAGCATGTGGACTTTGCTACGAGAGGTGAAAACACGCTGGATCTTGTTTACACAAACATTCCCGGCGCGTACCGTGCGGAGCCCCGCCCCCACCTCGGCTACTCAGACCACATCACTGTTATGCTAATTCCTGCATACAGACCACTCGTCAGACGCTCAAAACCGGTTCTGAAGCAGGTGAAAACCTGGCCAGCAGGAGCCACTTCTGCTCTTCAGGACTGCTTTGAGTGCACTGACTGGAATATCTTCAGGGAGGCTGCAACCAACGGCGACTCCGTCAACTTGGAGGAGTACACGTCAGCAGTGACCAGTTACATCGGCAAGTGCATTGATGACGTGACCGTCTCCAAGACCATCACTACACGCCCCAACCAGAAGCCGTGGATGACTGCTAATGTGCGTGCTCTGCTGAGGTCTAGGGACCTAGCCTTCAGAACAGGGGACAGGGTGGCCCTAAGAACAGCAAGGGCCAAACTGTCCCGAGCCATCAGAGAGGCAAAGCGTGCACATGCCCAGACAATCCACAGCCACTTCCAGGACAGCGGAGACACCCGGCGCATGTGGCAGGGCATACAGGCGATCACAAACTACAAGACAGCTTCACCTGCTTGTGATAGCGACGCCTCCCTCCCAGACGCGTTGAACGAGTTCTACGCTCGGTTCGAGGTACAGAACAACGTTACGCCAAGGAAGACCATCCCTCGTCCCGACGACCAGGTACTCTGTTTATCCACGGCCGACGTGAGGAGATCTCTATGCAGAGTTAACCCACAGAAGGCTGCTGGACCAGACAACATTCCTGGCAGGGTGCTCAGAGAATGTGCGGAACAGCTAGCGGATGTCTTTACGGACATCTTCAACATTTCCCTGAGCAGCGCCGTTGTTCCTACGTGCCTCAAAACTACCACCATCGTTCCTGTCCCAAAGAAGTCTACAGTGTCTTGCCTCAATGACTATCGTCCCGTTGCACTCACACCCATAGTTATGAAGTGCTTCGAGAAGCTCGTCATGAGGCACATCAAGACCCAGCTACCACCCTCACTTGACCCCCTACAGTTCGCGTATCGTCCAAACCGCTCCACAGACGATGCCATTACCACAGCCCTCCACTTAGCCCTCACCCATCTGGACAATAAGGACACTTATGTACGAATGCTGTTCATAGACTTTAGTTCAGCATTCAATACAATCATCCCTCAGCACCTGATTGGGAAGCTGAGCCTGCTGGGACTAAACACCTCCCTCTGCAACTGGATCCTGGACTTCCTGACTGGGAGACCTCAGTCAGTCCGGATCGGGAACAACATCTCCAGCACCACCACACTGAACACTGGAGCTCCTCAAGGCTGCGTGCTCAGTCCACTGCTGTTCACTCTGCTGACTCACGACTGTGCAGCAATGCACAGATCGAATCATATTATTAAGTTCGCCGATGACACGACCGTGGTGGGTCTCATCAACAAGAACGACGAGTCAGCATACAGGGAGGAGGTGCAACAACTAACTGCCTGGTGTAGAGCCAACAACCTTTCTCTGAATGTGGACAAAACTAAAGAGATGGTTGTGAGCTTCAGGAGAGCACAGAGCGACCACTCTCCGCTGAACATCGACGGATCATCTGTAGAGATCGTCAAGGGCACCAAATTTCTGGGTGTTCATCTAGCGGAGAACCTCACCTGGTCACTCAACACCAGCGCCATCACCAAGAAAGCCCAGCAGCGTCTCTACTTCCTCCGAAGGCTGAGAAAGGCACATCTCCCTCCCCCAACCCTGACCATGTTCTACAGAGGGACCATTGAGAGCATCCTGAGCAGCTGCATCACTGTCTGGTTTGGGAACTGTACGATCTCGAATCGCAAAACCCTGCAGCGGATAGTGAGGACAGCGGAGAAGATCATTGGGGTCTCTCTTCCCTCTATCATGGACACTTACACCACACGCTGCATCCGCAAAGGCAACAGCATTGTCGATGACCCCACACACCCCTCACACACACTCTTCACCCTCCTGCCGTCTGGAAAAAGGTACCGAAGCATTCGGGCCCTCACGACCAGACTGCGTAACAGTTTTTTCCCACAAGCCATCAGACTTCTCAATAACTGAACTGTACTATACTGAGCACAACATACACACACATCATCTGTATGGACTGCATAGACCCTCACAAAACACACACACTGTTTTGCACACTTTTCTGCTGTTTTTGCACATATTGGACAATATCTCAGTCATTCTTGACTCTTGACTCTTGACTAGTGTTGGGGTATGGACTTTTACTGTTTGGGTTTGTAGTTTAAAAAAATCTTCTGAAGCTTCCACTTTTGAAGTGAGACTGAAAATGAAATAATGCAAAGACTTTAGCCCCACTCACTTAGAATTTTTCCAGAATATGCAACATAGATTGAGTGACGAGGTGAGTGTGATAAACACAAGAGCAATAGCATGTGGAAGATTTATATTCTCTGGTGGTATTCTGTTCCAAGGTGACCATATCATTGCCAAAACTTGCACTGGGTTCCTTCAGCAGGATTGCAGTCAGCTAATGGTCACCAAATCTGACAAGCACCCAATAATCCTGGGCCTCTCGTGCACCACAACTCACTGTTGTCCTGGCCAGATAAGCAGCTTATCCCTTTGTCCCATTCCTGCCTTACCAATGCATTTGACAGCCCAATCCCACATAAGTTTCTACCTCTGTGGAGTGCCCAGAGTTCAGTCCTGTACCCTGCATAAGAACAGAGACCTGCAGGAGGTGTTCAGTAGGTGTTCTGCAGGAGGTGTCCCCCTTCATAGAGACTATAATTTTGCCATCAAGCTGCTGCATTCCCTTTGGTGTGTCTACCCCTTATCTGTGGCAAAACAACAAGCAATTTTAGGAATATATCAAGAAGGCAATCTAGATTATCTCTCACAGAACCGCCAAGATCCCAACCAGTCTGGCTTTAAAGTAGCTCATTCCACAGAGACAGCCCTTTTGGATGTCTCTGAGAAACTGCATGTTGCTAGGTCAGCCAAACTGTCATCCGTCCTTATCCTCATTGACCTTTCAGCAGCATTTGATACAGTCAACCACAAGAATCTCTTGTCCACCAAAATTGCAAGACACAAAGAGAGATTTGACTGTTACTAAAACAAGTTCAGACACAGGTGTTAGAACAAGGGATATTTGATGCTATTCAATATCTTTGTCAGTTAAAGTGTCTTCTTTCTAAACCTTTATTGTCAGATTTCCCAAGAAATTGCTCAATGTGCTAGTTTAACTAGTTTAGCAAGACTCTCTTTGACTGCATAGCATTTGATACGCTTAAGTTTAAAAAGTCCTTGAAATGTACAGTTGTGTTTTGAGTTCCAAAAGACGTGTTGAGACCAGAAATATGGCCCAAAACATTTATGTTTCATGCATTTTATGCGGCCCTACATAATAAAGGTAAAACATACGTTTAAAGTGTAGTATCATAAAAAAAGGTTTATGTTTATTAATTTTTTTAAATTTTATTATTTTAGAAGTGAAGCAGCTCATCCATTGGTCCCTCTTCTGCCGTTACCAGTGCATTTCATAGTCCAAACGCACATTAGCCTCAACCTCCAGAGCCCAGACCTCAGTGTTCAGCCCTGTATCCTGCTGACACATCAAATAAGAGCAGAATTAAAAAATATTTTGTTGTGCGTTTTTTATAGCTCTGGGTTTTGATTTTAGAAGTCTTTTACATTCGTCTCTTAAATATGTGGTTTGGGATGAGCTCAAGCTTTGTTCAACATGCAGGTAATCAAGGAGTCCTAAAGAGATTGGAACAGTCCTATGATCTTGGTGTCCAAGGCAGATGGGTCAGCCCGTTTTTGTATGGTCTTGTAACAGGATGTCTAAATTTGATGCATATACACCCGTTGATGAACTGCTTGATATGCGTAACTTGCTTTTTCACACGTGATTTAACCCTGAGGTGTTCGCAGATTCCTAAGAAAATTATGTTAAAAGCACACACACACACACACACACACACACACACACACACACACACACACACACACACACACACACACACACGCAGAGTTGTCGTGAAAGCACAGATTGTTTGTTGGAGCATGCACAGAAATACAGGTTTCTGCACTCTGTTATGTCATTGCTCAAGTTTGCTGAGTTTAATTCAATTTTGTTTGTAGGTTATTCAAAATCTAAGCTAAGACCATTTTAACAGGTATGGCAAACATATTTCATAAGGGGCCAAATTATTCCACAACAAAATACCCAAGGGCTGGTCACTAAAATAACATTTGTAAATTAAACATTGCCAAAACTGGCACTGGGTTTCTTCAGCAGGAGTGCAGACAGCTAATGGTCACCAAATCTGACAATCACCCCATAATCGTGTGCCTCACATAGCAAGAGCACCACAACTCACTGCTGTCCTGGCCAGTTAAGCAGCTTATCCCTTCTAGAAAAGCTGTACTGCTGTTCATCCCAGATGAGTCATCCCCAGGTTATGATCTTGCAATATACCTGCATAACAATCTGATCTCCCCTTCAGCCACAGCTCGCAACCTTGGGGTAGCCATGGACAATCAACTGTCCTTTTCCTCTCATGTTGCTAATGAGACTCGCTTATGTCGGTTCCTTCTCTACAACATTAGAAGGATTCGGCCATTTTTGTCCACACAGGCTGCTCAGGTACTTGTTCAATTTCTTGTCATTTCAAGACTGGATTACTGCAACGCACTGCTGGCAGGTCTACCTATGAATGCAATTTGTCCTCTGCAAATGATCCAAAATGCAGCTGCCCGGCTTGTTTTCAACCTGCTTGTATACCACCAAGTTCTTGTATACCACCCTGCTGCTGCGATCCCTCCACTGGCTTCCGGTAGCTGCACGCATCAGATTCAAAACATTGATTCTTGCCTACCAAGCCAAAAATGGACCAGCTCCCTCTTACCTCAAACCCCTGATCACTGCACTGCACCTCGCACCCTCAGAGCTACCAGCACTGCTCGGCTGGTTCCTCCATCTCTCAGGGTAAGAGACAAGTTTACCACAAGACTCTTTTCTGTTCTGGCACCAAGGTGGTGGAATGAACTTCCCCTAGGGGTCACTGGCTAGAAGGACCTACTTATTCATAAAACACTTCAACTAGCACTTCCTTCCCTGTTTGTTGCATATATGTTAATAAAAACAACAAAAAAAAAACTTTTTAGACTCCTGGAATCTTAAGTATGTAACCTAGTGAAGCAGAGTTAATGTATCCAATGATAGAGACTTAAGCACTTCTGTACATCGCTCTGGATAAGTGCGTCTGCCAAATGCTGTAAATGTAAATATAAATGTTATCTTAACTTAGACAATCTAGAGCAAACTCAGACACAGGTGTTAGAACAAGTGATATCTGATGCTATTCAATATCTTTGTCAGTTATAATGTCTTCTTCCTAAACCTTTATTGTCAGATTTCCTAAGAAATTGCTGAATGTGCTAGTTTAGACTAGTTTAGCAAGACTCTCTTTGACTGCATAGCATTTGTTACGCAAGTTTAAAAAGTCCTTGAAATGTACATTGGTGTTTGCACACACACAAACAAACAAACACACACACACACACACACACACACACACACACACACACACACACACACACACACACACATGCAGAGTTGTTGTGAAAGCACAGATTGTTTGTTGGTGCATGCACAGAAATACAGTTCTTTTTCTAACTTCGCTCAGTGTTTCACTATGGGAATCGCTTTGGGTGTGACCAACTATGGAAGCTCTTATGACACCACGTCTGTCTTTGACAGACAGGTCGACCTGCGACCAGACTCCGCCTTGCCTATATCAGTCAGGTCCCTGTCTACGTCATTCACGCTTTCTTCCCTTGGGAGACTGCAGCAAGCTCTCTCAGTGCATCACGACTTGCTGATTTCGCTTAACTGTTCAATAAACGGACCGTTATTGGACTCCGTCGCCGAAAACGACATCATTAGAGGGATTGTGGTGAGTGAGAACCCTACATTTGGAATAGCATCCGCGTCATGGCGAGCTATTCTTACCTCCGGCTGCGCGTTTAGTTACAGCGGTAGGAAGCATCTAATTTCCTTCGGTCTACGCGTCAAAGCGGACCTACTGGAGGTTTAATCCAAAGTCTAACAGGCTAACGTGTTGTTACGAGTCTTTAGACTGCTCTATGTCGACGGCAATTACCCCCGCCAAAGGGCAAGAAGACTAAGGAGGCTGTATCCTGCCCTTGTCCATCATCATGTGGAGCTACCATCTCGGGCAGGGACCCTCATCCTATGTGCATAGTGTGTATGGGCCCGAAGCACGCTCAGACGTCGCTAGCGGACCCGCAGACATGCGCTCACTGTGCGTCATTGCCGGTGAAAATCTTGGAAAGGAGGGTGAAAGTGTCGGTGGCTAACCAGCAGGACCCTTGCCTGTCTGAAGCTGCCTTGACAGATATGGCCCATCTGCCGCGAGCTAGCAAAAGCTGGGCGGACATGATGGAAGCCGAGTCCCCGGACATGCCTCCGCGGTTTGATGGCCTGCTCATGCAGGTGGATGATGAACTGGGGGACGAGGACGCAGATGGCGATGCTAACTCTGACCTCCTCGATCTGGGCATGGACGACGAAGAGGAGGAGGACAATTCCCCCTTCCCAGTCCAACAGTATAGACCACCTAGCACGACCGATTCGGCACCCCCGGCTGACAGCAGCTTGCACGAAGTTTGCAAACGAGCCGCGGCGAAGCTGGGCCTAGCCTGGCCAGCCACCAAAGCTGCCGAAGGTGCCATGAGAGATCTTTACGATGGGAAAGGGCTGCCACCGACCCACTCGGCAACGAGACAGCTCTTGCCTGCCGTGCTTGCGTGCATGAAGGAGATGTCTCGATATTGGTCTAGCCCCTTTAAAAGTAAGCTCCCCACCAAGGGACACTCGATGTTGGAGATTCAGGGGATGGAGGAGCTGGGGTTGGCCGGACCCCCAGCAGTGGAGCCTTCGGTGGCGTATCACGTCCATCTGAATCGACAATCTGTTTCCTCTTCATCATAGTTTTCACTGCCGAGTAAGACGGACCGTTTGACCGCCGCGACCTTTTAGAGGATGTACAAATACGCAGGGCAGTCCGTATGTTCGCTGAATGCTGTGACTTTACTGTCAGCAGATGGGGCGGCAGTTGGACTCAGGTTTACCGAACCCGGCATTCTGGGACGAAATCTGTGTTGTGAACGACGTGAATTTTCGCTCCTCACGCGGTGCGGTTCAGGGCTGCGGCCACGTAGTGGGCCTGGCCGTGTCAGGTGAGAGAGCGCTGTGGTTAAATCTGTCAGGCCTGGGCGACGCTCAGAAAGTGGAGGTGATAGATGCCCCTTACGACCCGACTAAGGGCTTATTCGGGCCCGCTCTCGAGAAAATGAGAGAAACCAGCACCCTCAGAAAACAGGAGGATGAGGCTTTTCACCTCTGTTTGCCACACAAGCAGGCGGCGCGACCACCCTCTCAGCCGATGCGGCAGGGCTTCGCAGCAGCCGCAGCATCGAGAGGGAGGCCGATGACCGTGAGAGCTGTGAGACCTGCTCACAGCTGACAGGTCGGTCAGCGACCGCGTCCGGATGGCTCCGGACCTTGGGGAAAGCATTCTTTTGTGGCCGCGGCGGCTAGGAACCGTCTGCCCCACCCCGAGGAAAGGAAGAAAAAGCGTGTGACCTAACACACAGGTTTTCCCCGGTCCTTCTCTCTCCGCCGGTGAAGAGAAGAAGGCGGGAGTTCAGCCCTTCTGTTCTGAGTTTGATAAGGGCTCATTATGTTCGCTCTCCTCCAGTTCAGCGAAGAGAGGGAGGTCAGAGCCATGTGCGGTGTCACCAAGCACTCACACACACAGGGGAATTGATAATAAATATGCATTATCGCAGCCAAGCCATGGGCTGAGGGTGATATGCTCCCCGTGTTCGAGACACATGACAATAAATGTTGCACTATCGCAGCTAGGCAAACAGCCGAGGGCGATATGTTTAAAAAACCCCGGAAAATGCAAAGACATGAAATGCGCTCCCTCAGTCCCACCGCTGGGGGCGGTGCTCGCTTCCCTGTCAGCGGGAGCCCGCACAGCGCATGTGATGACGTCATCACTGCGCGACGACGGCAGGGCGAAAGTGTACAGGGGCGCGCATGCGTGGTGAATCCGTGGGTTTTAGCAACAGTTTCACGTGGATCCAGACTTCAAATTGCCATGAAACCGCCTCGTTTCAACGGGCTGATCATGTCGGTGGCCGAGGGAGAATCGGCTCGTGTGTTGATGGCCGAAATCGAAACCCTCCTGCACAAGCAGACAATCAGAGTGGTACACGGGGAGAAAAGCCGTCAGGGCTTCTATTCCCGTTATTTCGTGGTTCCAAAGAAAGGCGGTGCAGCCCTCCGTCCCATTTTGGATCTGCGTGTATTAAACAAGCACCTCAGAAAGTATTCATTCAAAATGCTGACATACAAGACATACAACAAAATGCTGACATAGAATCGATTCGTCCGAGTGATTGGTTTGTGTCGAGAGATCTGGCGGACGCGTACTTCCACATAGATATTTATCCCTTTCACAGGAATTTCCTCAGGTTTGCATACCGGGGCACAGCATACGAATTTCAAACTATACCGTTCGGGCTGTCGTTAGCTCCGAGGGTTTTTACCAAATGTGTGGAGGCAGCCCTGTTCCCGTTGAGGGACAAGGGCATAAGGATATTGTATTACATAGACTATTATCTGATATGCTCGTCGTCAAGGGAGCAAGCCATAAAAGACACAGAGATTGTCCTGAATCACCTTAGAGACCTGGGTTTCAGGATAAACATGATTTAGGGCTCAACTTGGACTCCCTTTCGTATCAAGTCACATTGACGGAAGAGAGAATAGCGTCTTTCACACAATGTCTTGCTCGACATCCTGCGGTATTTGATGCCGTCTACCCGAGAAATAAAAACATTCTCGGAGTTCGTCAACTTGGCGTTGCTACTGGACGGGTCTACGCTAACCTTGAGCAGTGTAGAGACGGAAGCCGGCCGTAAATATTTTTTTGGGGGGGGCAACAAGCATCGGGATCCGTGGGCTACAGAGCGGAACCAGCCACGGACGTCCGAATGCCCTACAGTGCCTCCATCCAGCCCAGTCCCGTGCACACCAGTGACCGAGCCAGGTCTCATGGCTACCGTACCGGCGAGCTCGGCTGAGGCCCGTGCTAACCGACTGGTCTCCAAACTGGCGGATACCCCGATGAGGTCGGCTCGGGCGGCCGGCATCCCTAAGCCGCCAGCTGAACCAGCCGGGTCGCCGGAACCAGCCGGGTCGCCGGAACCGACCGGGTCGCCGGAACCGACCGGGTCGATGAAACCTGCTGGGTCAACGGAACCGACCGGGTCGACGGAACCTGCGGAGCCGACCGGGTCGACGGAACCTGCGGAGCCGACCGGGTCGACGAAACCGACCGGGTCGACGGAACCGACCGGGTCGACGAAACCTGCGGAGCCGACCGGGTCGACGGAATCAAGCGGGTCGACGGAACCTGTGGAACCGACCGGGTCGACGGAACCGACCGGGTCGACGGAACCGACCGGGTCGATGGAACCAGCCGAACTGACCGGGTCAACCGAAATGACTGAGTCAGATAACGCAGTCGACATCGTGACACTCAAACTTCCTGAACTCTCTGCCTGGCCTGAACCTATTTATGTTCCTGTTTTATCCGTCCTGTGTTTCGTTTCGCTGGATTTGCCAGCCTTTCTACCTCCTGTCCCTGTTTACAGGCCCAGAGCACCACCCTGGCTGCCAACTCCATTATGGTCCCTGGCTCGGCCTCCAGCACCACCCTGGTCTCCGGTCCTGCTCTGGTCTCTGGCCCCGCCTCCAACACCACCTTGGACTCCGGTCCTGCTCTGGTCTCTGGCTCCGCCTCCGGCACCACCCTGGTCTCCAGTCCTGCTCTGGTCTCTGACTCTGCCTCCGGCACCACCCTGGTATCCGGTCCTGCTCTGGTCTCTGGCTCCGCCTCTAGCACCACCCCGGCCTCCTGCTCTCCCGGCTCCGCCCCGGCCACCTGCTCTGCCGGCTCTGCCTGTTTCTGTTTTGTTTATTAAATAAGTAAAACTGCATTTGGATCCACAATTGCCTTTGTCGCACCATGTCACATAGTGACAATCACTGCTTCACTGATATAGATATTCTGTTGACAATTGAATGAGAAATACTATGCAACCTATTCCAGTACTGCCAATCTAGTCTTCCTATATAGTTGATACTGTATATGGGAGAAAAGCAGGTGAGGAGGCAAGCAGAATTTTGAAGGATCATTCGTGTTATTCTTCCAACAATATTTCATCCACCTTTCAGTGCCCTTTCAACAACTAATTGGGTGAAAAAGCAACAAAAATCATCAATTACAACATAAAACCTTTTTCATGACTCAATCTCAATACTTTCTAAGCTCAGGCACCGGGTGTGTATGTATTTGAGCACTCAGGAGAGCAGAGTAATTAATGACACCAGAATGCTAAACGTTACTGGCCCTTAATGATTCAATTATTGAAAAAGAACACATTTTTGGTTGACACATTGGGCCATACAAATAAGACTCACTCTACACAGAGAGATCTACAACACAGAGACACAGCCATGGCACCAACAATCACTTCAGCAATGAAAATGAGCAGCTGCCTCTGAACAACAAGGTAAATTAAGAACCTGCTTCATTTAAGTTTTTATAATGAACTGCTTTCTACTCAGTAACTCATCATAGTTCAAGATGACTAAATGTTCTCTCTTTGTTATTTCCAGCTGAGGAAGCCGATGGTGGAGAAGATGCACAGATATCGTATCAACAGCAGCTTTGAGCAGCTGAAGTCTCTCCTATCTCTGGAGTTCCTCAACAAGCAGCCTGACTCCAAACTAGAGAAAGGAGATATCCTGGAGATGACAGTCAGCTTCCTGAGATGACAGCAGCAGCAGCCTGCATTCTCCCCCAGCTAAGCAGCTGTCAACGCAAGTCTATGTGGACTATTTAGTTTTATTTCAAGTTCTGTGTGGACTTGCATTATAACTGAGTTGTTAAAACTTAACCACTTACTATTGTCTTATTGCAATAGACCTATTGCAGGTAGAATCCAGAACAGGATGGAAAGTAAAAACAAGCAGAGAAAAAAAATATTACATTGAATTGGGAGCTAGTTTTATCCTTGTTAAAATTCTTTTTAATACTCATTTTGCTAGAATGTTCCATATTGTCTATCAAGATAGTATCAATCAGAAACCACTGTGTAATATTATTTTCTTGATTTTAGCTCCTACTGCATGGTCACACTAACACGCCTCTCCAAAATCATGTGCCTAAAATAGATGCCCCTGTTAAGGCCTGAGGCTTTTTACACACAAACTCTGATGTCTCTCTCTTTCTACACTGAGTGAGAATGCTTATGAGGAAGAGGAACTTCAACTAGCGGATTTAAATCTATGGTAGATTCTAATGTTCTTCGAATGTTTCACATCGCAGAGCTTTTAAGCCTGACCTTTAATTCTAGCTGCAAAATCTGCTTGACGCATCAGCTTTATTACGGTTTGCTTGCAGTTTTTACATATTGCTTTCTCTGCAGTTTGTAGAAAGTGTTCAGCTGAATAAGAAGCCCTTTCACCTGGTGGGAACATCCATGGGTGGTTGTGTAGCAGGAGTTTATGCTGCTCGCTATCCCTCTGATCTGTCCAGTCTCACACTGATCTGTCCTGCAGGTTAGTATCACCCGACACTGACGCAGACCCTCTTACTTATATTCTGACTATGTAAAGCACAGATTTACGATGGCAGCGTGTTGTAAGAACATCTATGTCGTGTCAGTCAACATTCGGCTCAGTTTTATTTTAAACAATATGCATTATCACAAAGCAGCTTTACAGCAATCTGGATGTGACTTGGATCCCTAATGAACAAGTCAGAGGAAAGAGGAAAGAATGACAAGGAACGTCTTGAGGAAGAAGCCTGAAGAGGAACCAGACTCAAAAGGGAACATACTCTGGGATAAACAGTATGTTATTCAGGTGTAGAAGAAAAAACAAAATCAGTAAATAATGTGCTGAATTTGCTGAGATGTCAAATTTGAGCTGACGCCAGTCCAGGTTTTTTAGGGAGATACAGAGAGGAAGCATTAGAATAATGTGATTGAATTATTACAAGATAATTGTAAGACCACAGAAATCTGCATCTTTTTGTCATGTAGGTCTGAAATACACCAATGAGAGTGAATTCCTTAGACATCTGAGAGACCTGGAGAACAGCACGGATGTCCAAAGCATCCCCCTCATCCCCTCAACTCCAGAGAATTCCCCTTTAAAGCTTTATGCAGTTTTGTCCACTAATTTAGTGGAGACAAATACCTCTTAAATCTTTTCATTTATCTGCATAAAATCTAAAACACCATTTAACACACAAAGAGTACAAATTTTTAAATTTTTTTATTTTCAAATAAGGTTTTTTGGGGGGCACGGTGGCTTAGTGGGTAGCACGTTCACCTCACGCCTCCAGGGTCGGGGTTCGATTCCCGCCTCCACCATGTGTGTGTGGAGTTTTCATGTTCTCCCCGTGCCTCGGGGGTTTCCTCCGGGTACTCCGGTTTCCTCCCCCAGTCCAAAGACATGCATGGTAGGTTAATTGGCATCTCTGGAAAATTGTCCGTAGTGTGTGAATGCGTGAGTGAATGAGAGTGTGTGTGTGTGCCCTGCGATGGGTTGGCACTCCGTCCAGGGTGTATCCTGCCTTGATGCCCGATGACGCCTGAGATAGGCACAGGCTCCCCGTGACCCGAGGTAGTTCGGATAAAGTGGTAGAAAATGAGTGAGTGAAAATAAGGTTTTTGCTATATAAACACTGACTCACAGAAGTATTCATTCCCCTTGAAATGGCATTATACCTCAAGAGTTATTATTTATTTATCTATCTATCTATCTATCTATCTATCTATCTATCTATCTATCTATCTATCTATCTATCTATCTATCTATCTATCTATCTATTTATTTATTTATTTTTTAACAATAAATTAGTCACTGACGAGTTTGCAAAATGTTTAACAAATAAGACAAAACATTTGTGTACACGGTTAAACAACTACAGAGTAGTTTTGGATACAGACGTGTTCACAGCATCATATTTTTCCAGCTTGCTAATGAATTTATGTTGTATTGCTCTATTTTGCCCCCTAGTGGAATAGCAGAGACTTTGCCCATTTAAAAAGCTTTAATTCTGTTACAGTCCAGAAGATCATTTTAATTTAAAACACTTGTTAGAAATAACTTTGGCGGTGCAAATTACAACCTTTACCATGCATATGGGACAAATGTTTTTGTATAGTTCTGTATCATTGCCCAGAAAGATTTTATTTAGAGTTTAATTATTATTATTAGTAGTATTTTTTTACTTTGTAAATGTTAATTTACTTATTATTTATTATTTTGTAAATGATAATAAATATGTAAATACTTTTGCAAGTGTTAGATAAATATTTAAATATTATGATTATGATTATGGTTGTGATTATTATTATTATTATTATTATTATTATTATTATTATTATTATTATTATTATTATTATTATTATTATTATTATATTGTAAATTCTTAAAATAAGGATTGTGATACGGATGTGTCTAAGTTGGAAAATTTGCAAAACATTTAATATTTAAAATTATAGCACCGGCCCAACGGTGTCCTATTTGGTGCAGCCATTTTTTATATCGTCATTTTTGTAAATTAATAAATATGAATCATCGGATAAAGCGGTAGAAAATGAATGAATGAATGAATGAATAAATTTGAATCAGTTTGAAAAATTGTGTCCTTGTGGCTTTATTTGTATTTAATTATTATTATTATTATTATTATTATTATTATTATTATTATTATTATTATTATTATTATTATTATTATTATTATTAATTTTAAACAGATCCTTCAGGGGTTGGTGAAAGTCCGTATTCCACACAACAACTTCTACCGTGGAGGTCAGTTCCATTCTCTTAACATTTTAACATTTGTTTGCTGCTTTAAACTGACATGCCTACAATATTCATCTCATTTGTTTTCAGTGTTCATGGAGCTAGTAGACGAAAAATCTAGACACTGCCTGCATGACAACATGCTCCTCATTTCAACACCACTTCAAGTCATTTGGGGGAAGCAAGATCAGGTCAGATTAGATCACAAGGTCATGTCACGTACATCAGAAAAACACCTTAAATCAAATTGAGTTGACTATTTCTAAAGGACCAAAAGGACAGACAATCATTATTATAAATTACAGTGTTATTTTAAGCGCAATGCAAAAGCTAAATCTGCAACCAACTTTACACTTTTCTCTGTTAACCTGAGAGTGTTAATACCCTTAAATCAAATCTGAAGGTCCTCTCTTTATTTGATTTCACATACTATGTATCTATTACTATACTGTATCAAATATATCAGCGTATTATGGTTAAATATTTATGAACTTGTCTGTATAGAATATACTGTATATCTTACCTTGTGAGCGTCTCGAAGCCAGACAAGGACATGTTTTTCCAAAGAATTTTTTATTGTGTTTGTATATATTACATGACTACATAGTTATGGTATTATTTAAAATGGCAAAAGTAGACAACAAAATTTTTATTCATGATGTATGTTTGCATTCTCTACGCACAGTGTGTCCAATGAATGCAGTCATTAATAATAAAAATATTCACAAGACAAAGACCAAATTAATAAATGTTATTTGTATTTAGCATTGAATGGATTGTTTGTATTAATATTTTGTTTGTTCTATCAACTCTGGTAATAAGAATAGTGAAATTTCACTGCTTTTTGGTTGCCATCTTTACGGTTTTCCGCCGATTAACGGTATAGATAAATGCCCCGGAAGATGCACCATGGTATTGGAAAGCCCTGTCTGAACCAGATGGCAAAAGACGGCACTGTGTGGGTAGAGGAGAACATTGGAATGACCAGTGCAGTAGCAAATCGCTCATGCTTCACTGCGCAAGCTGGACCCACAGAGTCTTCTAAGGTTTGTCATTGCTATAGTACATATGGTATTTATATAAACCCATTTAGAGTGAGGTTCATGTAAATTTACCATTCTCTATTTCTCTTCCGACAGCATAAAATTACAAGCGTGCTCCAAAGCTTCCTTTGCCCGTTAGACGTGGGAATGCTGCAGACCATCAGGGAGTGCGTGGTCCATCAAGCCCGTAGAACAGAGCCAGACTGGAATTTGACAATTCACGAACTGATGGCATTCATTTCAATTCTTTTTGTAAGAGCAATCATGTGTCCCATTGGTGCCATTGTGGATTGCTGGTCAGAAAGCTTTCTGGTGCCAGTAATCAAAGAGACAATCCCCCGAGATAGATTCCTTTCAATTATGCAACACCTTCGATTCGATGACAAGGACAGGCGGGCAGAAAGGATGAAAACAGACAAATTTGCTGCGATCTCCGACATCTGGACACGCTTCACCAAGAACTGTGCTGAGAGTTTCACTCCAGGAGAACACATGACCATAGATGAACAACTGTTCCCTACCAAGGTTCGTTGTCCATTCACACAGTACACCGCAACCAAGCCAGACAAATTTGGGATCAAGTTCTGGATGTCCACGGATTTGGAGACCAAATATGTCTGCAATGCATCTCCTTACTTGGGAAAGGACCCCAGTCGTCAGAAGGAAGAGAGGCTGGCAGAGAGCGTGGAGAAAATTGATAATTGATGGAGCCATTTTTGAATGATGGCAGAAATGTCACAACAGACAATATCTTTACTTCAAAGTCACTGGCGAACAGACTGCTGCAGTGCAAAACAATGCTACTGGGCACGGTGAATAAAGTCCGTCGTGAGCTCCCACCACTTGCAAAAGACAGTGCACATCGAGAGGTATTCTCCACTTCAGTGCTTAGAAGTGGCAGTGTCTCCTTGACAATTTATGCACCGAAAAAAAACAAGACTGTGTGTGTTCTGAGTTCCACGCACCAAGACGTGATGATCGTTGACGGCAGAAAGAGGAAACCCAACACGATAACAGACTATAACCACATGAAGGTATGTGAATGTATATATAATTTTACACCAGTGCTACAATGTTTTCTGATGTGTACTATACAGGCTTATAGACAAAAGCACATATACTCATGTCTCTCTCTCTCTCTCTGCTTTTACAGTGTGGTGTAGATGTGTTGGACAAAATGGTGCGGATGTATTCCGTAAGAGCAGCAACACGCAGGTGGCCAGTAGCGTTTTTTTTACAATCTGCTGGACTTGGCGGCGGTGAATGCCTACATTTTGTACAAGGCATGTAGAGGGTGGACAGGCAAAAGAAGATTGTTTCTGAGGCTTCTTGCTAAGGAACTTTGTTGCCGATTCATGCAGCACAAGCAGATATTGGCACAGAGGCAGGCTGCTGAAGCTTCTGCAGCTGCTGTGCCAGGGAAGGTACAGACAACGCAGTTCCAGGTGCAAGAGAGCTGCAACAGGAATCGCAGCAGGTTTACCTGTGCAACATGTGAAAAATTCACCTGTGCCAAATGCAGGGACAATGGACACTGGGTCTGCAAACGCTGTAAAGTGTGAAACACTTTCAAATAAAACAGACTTGTGTATCCATATATTGTGAATGTGTGTCTTTTGTATAAATATGGCAGGCTTTCTGAAGTTTTTCATCTTCCGTGGAGGCATGTTGGGTTCTTGTTCCATCTCAAAATTCATTTTTGGTGTTATAATTGATGGCCAATGAAAATGAAATGATTCTGTATGTGTATGAACATGTCAAAAGCCATGGACAATAACTTCACTCACCTAATTTGTGTGTGCGTGTGTGTATGTGTGTGTGTGTGTGTGTGTGTGTGTGTGTGTGTGTGTGTGTGTGTGTTGTGTGGGAGTGTGTGTTTTGGGTGCATGTGTTAGTGGACATTTTATGTGTGCATTTTTGTGTTTGTATGCATGTTTAGTGGGACCTGTTGCCCCACTAAATGTGGCCAGGTCAAATTGACTTGGGAGGACTTTCGGAGGAAAGTATTTATTTTACCAACACATAGTTCAACAAAAATAGACAAAATGAATTTTACTTGCAATCTTCATAATCTGGAACAATCCTGGTAAATTTCAGGCAAATATGTGGAAGGAAACCCAAGTTATGACACATTAAACTTTTCAGATGAGTCAAATAGACCCCAGGTCTGCACAAGGGTTATATAAATATGACATGTACTAATGACAAACCTTAGCACACAACTTTTTTTTAAATAAAACAGACTATTTTGTATAGATAGGCTGTGAAGGATTCCATGTCACACAGAGGTTTGGCCTGCCTTGGATCTGAGTGAACAAATGCAAATGAGCCAGGCCTCAGAGGTGATAGGGGCGTTTGCACAACAAAAGCAGGAGAACAATGGAGCTGTAGGGGTGCTAGAAGGTGTGAGGTCGAAAGATTTTACGCAAATTTGCGCAGGTTTAGCAAATCTATTAAGCTCTGACTGCACGTGCACGCTGCGCGTGCCTGTGCTTCTCCGTTCAAATAAAGCAGACGCACTTTTGAAAGACTACAACGCACGCGCGTAAAAGAAAAGTAAAAAAATCACTCTTGGATCAAACTGATAAATAATTTTCTTTCCCATTGACGACATGTTATGCATTTTAACGTGATTTTTATTTTTTTATTTATGAAAGTAAAAATGATAGTTTTAGGGTGGCTGAGATCACAGACAGGGGGGCTGAAGCCACCCTAAAAAAGGTCTAGAACCGCCCCTGATCAGGACAAACTTATTGACCGTTTTGCCTCAATGAAAGATAAGATACAGCTTAATAATACCATCTAAAAATTAACTGCAAAGTAATTCACAAATCCAGGAAATTTGACACTCATGAGGTTGTACAATGTTATTTGTGTTCAAATTGCAAGGTTGTGTTTTGTGTCTGTTTCTCCCACAAAAGCATGTTTTTCAAATGAAAACATATTTCTATAAGCCCACCATAGTAGTGTTCATTATTTAATTGGAAATATTTATTTTAAAATGTATGTATTGTGAGGATATATTTTAAATCATCCCACAGATAAGTTTGTTGGAGGTACAGTTACAGTATAAAAAGTTGAAGGCTATTACATGTTTCTGCTATAGTAGTGAACTTAATGTACAGAGATTTGTGTGTGGCTATAGTATATATACAGTACTGTGTTAACATTAAAAAGAAATCAGTTATTACAATTCACGTGAAATTCGGGGGTTTCGTACGAAATCCCCCCCCCCCCCCCTTGCCAAAGGTCCAGATAAATCGTTTTTTTTTCATGTGATTATTGCCATCATTGTTTTAATCAATGCTTGTGACAAATCTTCTGGGTTGCTATTTCAAATTAATATAATACATTATTGTAGCTGGATATCTATATAAACTTAGCGTAATTATAATGACAAAACTTAGTGGGATATTCAGTGATATTGGCTATGCAATATCGACTTTTTTGATTGGCCAATACCGGCAGACTGGAGCCAATGGAAATGCTTCTCTCCTTCGGTGCGCGTCTTTATTCCTCTGAGAACTTCAAAGCGGACCGCTTGAGGTAAATTATCTGGAATGCTTAGTATAATAATTGATTTACGATGCCAACCCAGCTAACACACGACGTACTAGTTACGTAATTTATTGGTCATTTTTGGTAATTTCATGACTTACTAGCTGGCAACGTCCTAGTTAGGTAATTTCATTACCATTACAGTACCAAATCACTACGTCACCACTTCGTTCTCATAACGTCGCGAGATTACCAAGTGCGGTAATTACTATTACTATTACTATTTTGGTAATTTCATAACTTACTGGCAACGTAACTGTTACGTCCCAGGAAGGTAATTTCATTACTATTACAATTATATAAACATTCATTTCCTTTTCTATTTAGGTTAACTTGTTAAAACTTTTCAGTCTTCTCTCAAAACAGATTAAATAATTATTATTAATACTTCAGTAAAGTTCATTAAATCTATTCTGTTGTTATTGGGGTATTTAAACTTATACTGTGAATGGACTGACAAAGGTGGTACATGAGGAAGCAATTTGACAACAATGCAGTAAATAATTTAGGTGCATCAAAGAGCGTGCTCGTTAAGATACCAGCAGACAAGCTAATCCAGCACAAATTAGTGCATAAAAGGTCACCAGAATGAAGTTTTTGAACCTCATAATTAAATACAAAAGGAGGAGAAAACTGCATAAAGGTCCACTTTTTAAAAAAAGAGCCCCATTCAATAGGCTGGCTATGGACCTGATGTGTGTGTGTGTGTGTGTGTGTATGTATGTTTGTGTGTGTGTGTCACGCAGTGTGTGTGTGTGTGTGTGTGTGTGTGTGTGTGTGTGTGTGTGTGTGTGTGTGTGAGTGGGTGTGTTTTTGTGTGTATGTATGTTTGTGTGTATGTGTACGTTTGTTTGTGTGTGTGTTTGTGTGAGTGGGTGTGATTTTGTGTGTATGTGTATGTATGTGTGTGTATATTTGTGTGCTTTCGTGTATGTGTATATGTGTGTGTATATTTGTGTGTGTGTGTATGTTTGTGTGTGAATGTTTTTATGTGTGTGTGTGTGTGTGTGTGTGTGTGTGTGTATGTTTGTGTACAGTATGTGCGTGTGTGTTTGTGTGTGTGTATGTATATGTATGTTTGTGTGTGTGTGTCACGCTGTGTGTGTGTGTGGGGGGGAGTGGGTGTGTTTTTGTGTGTATGTATGTTTGTGTGTATGTGTATGTTTGTTTGTGTGTGTATGTAATGTATATGTGTGTATGTTTGTGTGTGAATGTTTGTGTGTGTGTGTGTGTGTGTGTGTGTGTGTGTGTGTGTGTGTGTGTGTGTGTGTGTGTGTATCGTGAAAAAAGTATCACAGGTTCCAAAAAAAATATTAAGAAGCACAACTGGTTTCAACAATGATAATAAATTAGCATATTAGAATGATTTCTGAAGGATCATGTGACACTGAAGACTGGAGTAATGATGCTGAAAATTCAGCTTTGTTCACAGGAATAAATTAGAAAAACCATTATTTTGAAAATAGAAAACCATTATTTTGAGCTGTAATAATATTTCACAATATAACATTTATTTATTTATTTATTTATTTGTTTGTTTGTTTAAAAAAGCCTTCTTTCAAAAACATTAAAAATGGTAATTTTCCAAAATTCCCCAGATTAAGTTTCTGTGGAAAGTTTCTGGGAATTTATTGGAGATTTACCGGAAACCTTCCGCCCCTTTGCAACCCTAGTTGTAACACAGTGAAGCATAAACTATTTATTTATTGTTTATATAATATTTCCCCCCCTTTTTTATAGCATTTGGTTTTTAGGACATCCCCTGTATGTTAGAGAATTAAGAGCCACATTGATACAGTTCACTAGTGTACCATCAACTTGATCAGTGGAACATTTTATTCAACATAAATCTGCGAGAAGTATCTGAATTTAATCTAAGGGCGGAATTTGGTAATTAATGAAGTAACTAATGAGGTCACACACAAATACCACAATTTAGCACATGCAGATTTTTATTCAAACTCAGAAGTACAGGTCAATTTTATTCATTGAACTCTTTACAGATTAAAAAAGCACAAGAATCATCTTTATAGCAGGTGAAGTGTAGGTGAAACTGTACTGTAGGTGAAACAGTATGAAAGAAAAATCTTTTCTAAGAAAAGATGTTCTAAAAAAAATCACTCGATCAAAAATATGCATCTGCACCAAGCTTATTCTGAAGCTGTAGCATTTAGAGGCTTTTTCCAGATTCATTCACAACTACTTTTGCATCAGTGTAGCTGAGCCCTTTGTAGGTTCCACTGGTTTTAAACTCCAGCTCACTGCCATTGTAGCAGGTAATCTGGACTGTTCCAGTGTAGGGGAGCTCAACTGTAGCCCGACCAATAGTGATGTGCACATCTACGGTTTTCCCTGGAGGAACTTTAACAGGAAACGAGAACAGCTCAGATTTCTCCTCAGTGTTCTTTAAACCATACGAGCTCTCGGTTCCCACTGTGAGACTGAATCCAGCTGTTACTTCCACAACCTCTGGAACTCCTGCCTTCACTTCCATACTAAACGAGGTTTCCATCTTGTTGGTAACGGACCAGGATGACCTTCTGGTGACTGTTTTGGAGGATTCTATTTTATATTCTTGAGCTTCAGTAGTATTATTATGGTATGTCATGGATTTGATTTCCTCAACAGCCACATTAGGTATCACATTGTGAAGTGTGGGATACTGAACATTTGTTAGCTTTGTAGACTTGATGGTGTTGATGAATTTAAAGCATAAGCTATCAATATCTGCACCAGCACGACCACTGATTCCCATGCAGATCCCAGAACCCACATCAACTGGATATTCTGTTTTCAGCCCCCAGTCTGTCATCTGTGGAAAGAACTCTCGGGACTTATTTGTCTTGAATTTGATGGCACCCAGACGTGTTCCAGCTCCATTTCCCCAAAGTGAAAGGGAGGTGAAATGCTCTCCATCTTCAAATATAAATTCTGAATACTTCCCATCAGAGTTACCAAATTGCATGGACCGGCCATCAGTTAGCCAAACCTTGATGGCTTTTATCTGCCAGCCACCGGCCCACACCCAGATCTGTTTCAGTGTGGCTCCATTTGTAATACCATCAAAATTAAAACCTTGTCCTCCTTGCCCTCCAATTGTATAGGTTGGTGCCAAGTATGACATGATTATGCACTTAGTATGTACCTTAAAAGAGAAAAATATTTAGGTTTATTTTAATATTCTAAGGAACAGGCAAGAATTATTTTTTCTCATTGTTTACCTTTTAAGATACTGAAATATCTGAAACGTGTCAAGCTCCAGGTTATATTACTTGCTGAGATCATAAAGCATTACCAAGAAATTTCATTGCTAGTGCCATGATCTACAGTACTACTGCAGTCAGCTATTTGTTAATATTTATATGATAACATTTTTCATTAAGGTTATTTAGAAACAACTAGCAAAATTCAGAACTGAGGCTAAAGCAAGATCCAGTCTATAGAACTGCTAAATTAGGAAATAGATTTTAAGTAAATGCAAAGCAGGTGTATTTTTTTTTTAATAATTTAAATATACTTTTAAAAACTTTAATCTTTACTAACATGGTAAATAATGTTATTTAAAGGAACCATAATGCAAAGCATTAAAGCCTATAATATCTATAATTTCTCTTCCTGCTGAAAGTATTGGAAACATAATAATTCTAAAACTTAAGTTGAATACAATATAATAAAATTCAAAATAACAGCTACACTTACAGAAGTAGGTCAGAAGCAGGTCACAAGAAATGAGAGTTTTGTTAAGAATGCAAGTATAGTGGATAAGACAGAAGGATTATCTATTAAGGATTGTCTTTTATCAGCAGAAAGGTGGTTTTAGGCCAACCCACTAAATTCCTAAGCTACAACAAGACACGATAACACTAGACAAGATAAATTTCCCTATAATAGCACTATAATAATAAAAAAAGGTTGATACAGCCCAAAACATTTATTGTTTCATGCATCATTTCATGTGGCCCTACCTAATAAAGGACACAAGGCTTTTCTTCAGAATGAGAAAATAAAAAACATACGTTTAAAGTGTAAAGTGCAAAAATGTTTTAATTTTTATTTGTATTTTCTAAAGCCTTTTTTTTTACATGTAGCATATATTATGTAAAACTGTGCTACAGAGCAATTGAGAGCAGAATAATAATAATAAAAAAAGATTTACGTAGTGTTGGGGTATTGACTTTTACTGTTTGGGTTTGTATTTTAAAAAAATCTTCTGAAGCTTCCACTTTTGAATTGAGACTGAAAATGAAATAATGCAAAGACTTTAGCCCCACTCACTTAGAATTTTTCCAGAATATGCAACATAGATTGAGTGACGAGGTGAGTGTGGTAAACACAAGAGCAATAGCATGTGGAAGATTTATATTCTCTGGTGGTATTCTGTTCCAAGGTGACCGTATCATTGCCAAAACTGGCACTGAGTTTCTGGAAATTTTAGGAATATATCAAGAAGGCAATCTAGATTATCTCTCACAGAACCGCCAAGATCCCAACCAGTCTGGCTTTAAAGTAGCTCATTCCACAGAGACAGCCCTTTTGGATGTCTCTGAGAAACTACATGTTGCTAGGTCAGCCAAACTGTCATCTGTCCTTATCCTCATTGACCTTTCAGCAGCATATGATACGGTCAACCACAAGACTCTCTTGTCCACCAAAATTGCAAGACACAAAGAGAGATTTGACTGTTACTAGAACAAATTCAGACACAGGTTTTAGACCAAGGATATTTGATGCTATTCAATATTTTGTCAGTTAAAATGTCTTCTTTCTAAACCTTTATTGTCAGATTTCCCAAGAAATTGCTGAATGTGCTATTTTAGACTAGTTTAGCTAGACTCTCTTTGACTGCATAGCATTTGTTACGCAAGTTTAAAAAGTCCTTGAAATGTACATTTGTGTTTGCACACACACACACACACACACACACACACACACACACACACACACACACACACACACACACACACACACACACACACACACACACACACACACACGCAGAGTTGTTGTGAAAGCACAGATTGTTTGTTGGAGCATGCACAGAAATACAGATTTCTGCACTCTGTTATGTCATTGCTCAAGTTTGCTGAGTTTCATTCAATTCTGTTTGTAGGTTATTCAAAATCTAAGCTAAGACCATTTTAAAACGTATAGCAAACATATTTCATAAGGGGCCAAATTATTCCACAACAAATACCCAAGAGCTGGTCACTAAAATAACATTTGTAAATTAAACATTGCCAAAACTGGCACTGGGGTTCTTCAGCACTGGGTTTCTTCAGCAGGAGTGCAGACAGCTAATGGTCACCAAATCTGACAATCACCCCATAATCCTGTGCCTCACGTGGCAAGAGCACCACAACTCACTGTTGTCCTGGCTAGTTAAGCAGCTTATCCCTTCCTCCCATTCCTGCCTTAACAATGCATTTGACAGCCCAATCTCACATATGTTTTTATATCTGTGGAGTGCCCAGAGCCCAGTGTTCAGTCCTGTACCCTGCATAAGTACAGAGACCTCCAGGAGGTTTTCAGTCTTACCAAGACCGGCAGCATGGAGGGTAGTGACATCTGCTCCACGCAGACTCTTCATTGGTGTCCCACAGGGCTCAGTACTTGGTCCTCTTCTTTTCTCTCTGTATACTTACTCTCTTGGTGAAGTTATTTCCTCACATGGGTTCACTTACCACTGCTATGCCGATGATACACAACTTATCTTTTCTTTCCCACCCTCAGATACCACAGCTTCTGATTGGATCTCAGCATGTCTGGCAGAACTATCATCATGGATGACTGCTCATCAGTTAAAGCTCAATCCTAGAAAAACTGATCTGCTGTTCATCCCAGATGATTCATCCCTAGGTCATGATCTTGCAATATACCTGCATAACAATCTGATCTCCCCTTCAGCCACAGCTCGCAACCTTGGGGTAGCCATGGACAATCAACTGTCCTTTTCCTCTCATGTTGCTAATGAGACTCGCTTATGTCGGTTCCTTCTCTACAACATTAGAAGGATTCGGCTATTTTTGTCCACACAGGCTGCTCATGCACTTGTTCAATTTCTTGTCATTTCAAGACTGGATTACTGCAACGCACTGCTGGCAGGTCTACCTATGAACGCAATTCGTCCTCTGCACATGATCCAAAATGCATCTGCCCGGCTTGTTTTCAACCTGCCTAAGTTCTTGTATACCAACCTGCGGCTGCGATCCCTCCACTGGCTTCCGGTAGCTGCACGCATCAGATTCAAAACATTGATGCTTGCCTACGAAGCCAAAAATGAACCAGCTCCCTCTTACCTCAAACCCCTCATCACTGCACTGCACCTCGCACCCTCAGAGCTACCAGCACTGCTCGGCTGGTTCCTCCATCTCTCAGGGTAAGAGACAAGTTTACCGAAAGACTCTTTTCTGTTCTGGCACCAAGGTGGTGGAATGAACTTCCCCTAGGGTCACTGGCTGTTTTCAAATGACGGATGAAGACCTACTTATTCATAAAACACTTCAACTAGCACTTCTTTCCCTGTTTGTTGCATATATGTTAATAAAAACAACAAAAAAAACTTTTTAGACTCCTGGAATCTTAAGTATGTAACCTAGTGAAGCAGAGTTAATGTATCCAATGATAGAGACTTAAGCACTTCTGTACATCGCTCTGGATAAGTGCGTCTGCCAAATGCTGTAAATGTAAATATAAATGTTATCTTAACTTAGACAATATAGAGCAAACTCAGACACATGTGTTAGAACAAGGGATATCTGATGCTATTCAATATCTTTGTCAGTTATAATGTCTTCTTTCTAAACCTATATTGTCAGATTTCCTAAGAAATTGCTGAATGTGCTAGTTTAGACTAGTTTAGCATAGTAGGGCTGCACGATTTGGGGAAAATGTCATATTGCGATTATTGAGGTCAATATTGCGATTGCGATATGCGATATAATAAACAAATGGTATCATGAGTCAACTTGCTTGGTTCTCAAGGAAAATGCACACAGAGATTACTGATAATGCTGAAATTTGTATTTCTAAACTCAAACTAGCAACAACAACAAACAAATGCAAAACGTTTTCAAATTAAAATATAAAATAACATTAATGCTGATTAATGAAAAGCCTAAGATCAAAACTGGGTTACAAATCACACACACACACACACACACACACACACACACACACACACACACACACACACACACACACACACACACACACACACACACACACACACACACAAAGTAAATTACCAACTTAAATGCAAGTTATACACGGTATTGCACACACCATTATTGATCATATTTGGAGCAATATTACATGTAATTATTAAACTTGATTCCCTTACATACACATTTGCTTTTAAGCCTAATTATTACTTTTGATTATGATGTTTCAGGTTGGGGGTAAAGAGTTTTTTCTGTCACCACTTTTGAATAAGAAACAATATCAAGGCTATAAAACTTGTCAAAACTTTGAGAATGAAAAGTATCAGTGAGAAGTTGAGAACACTCGTTTAAACAGTACATACACTCGAACTTGACTGTACATCACATTTTTACTTTACTGATACTGCTTTTAATCATAATGTAAAGACCGGTCATCGGGACATAAGCGGTCATGTACAATAAAAGCGCCTGAGCAGCGACAGGAAATATCATTTAACACAAAAAGCTGGCTATAACACACCGTTGAAATGTAAAACAGAGCGTTGCCATGGACACACAGGGTTCTAACTGTAGAGACGGAGCGCACAATGTTCTTTAGTGGAAGCAATACAATTAGATGTATACAAACAGGCGTATGAGACCTGTAACGAGCAACAACGCGAAGCCGCGAACTCGTTCTGAATATTTTAAAAGCTGATGAAAAAACAGAGACAATTGTAGACGAAAATGAATAGATTTTATCTTAGTTTTTATTTTATACAAAACATTTTCGACTCGTCTTTTTTTGTCAACAATAATCCATGTTAATGTAGTCTTAGTCAGCGTTTTGGACAGTGGTGCAGTCTTGTCATCGTCTCGTCTTATGAAAAAAAGGTTGTTGAACATATTTCGTCTCGTATCGTCTGATGAAATTAAAACTACATATAACAGAGGTAGCATTTTTTCAGGCCACCAGTTCAGTGTACGTCTGCTCGGCATCCATCTTCACCCGTTCCGCACTGCACACCGGAAAAAGTCACATGACCATACGCGCCACACATGCCACTGCCTAAACTGAAACTCACTGGTCTTTTTTTTTATTAGCGGATAGCGGTGTAGTGTATGAAATAGGCAAACAGCTTTCAGAGAGAATTGGTTGTCATGTCCACACATGACAACCCATTTATTTCATAAAATCGCAGCATTTTGCGTCATATAATCGCACAGGCTTGATATCGCGATTGCGATTGCGATATGATTAATCGTGCAGCACTACTGCATAGAATTTGTTACGCAGGTTTAAAAAGTCCTTGAAATGTACATTTGTGTTTGCACACACACACACACACACACACACACACACACACACACACACACACGCAAAGTTGTTGTGAAAGCACAGATTGTTTGTTGGAGCATTGATCAGATATGCGTAACTTGCTTTTTAACCCTGAGGTGTTCGCAGACTCCTAAGAAAATTATGTTAAAAGCACACACACACACACACACACACACACACACACACACACACACACACACACACACACACACACACACACACACACACACACACACACTCAGAGTTGTTGTGAAAGCACAGATTGTTTGTTGGAGCATGCACAGAAATACAGGTTTCTGCACTCTGTTATGTCATTGCTCAAGTTTGCTGAGTTTCATTCAATTCTGTTTGTAGGTTATTCAAAATCTAAGCTAAAACCATTTTAACAGGTATAACAAACATATTTCATAAGGGGCCAGATTATTCCACAATAAAATACCCAAGGGCTGGTCACTAAAATAACATTTGTAAATTAAACAAAATACTAAAAACACTATTAACAAAATGTAGGAAACAAAATTATTTGTGCTAAAGCAAATGTCTCTTGAAACATTGACCAAATTTAAATGATGTCACAAGGGTTTCTTATTAGAATATATCTTTTATAACCTAATCACTGCTTCACTGTTATAGATATTCTGTTGACAATTGAATGAGAAATACTATGCAACCTATTCCAGTACTGCCAATCTAGTCTTCCTAGATTGTTGATACTGTATATGGGAGAAAAGCAGGTGATGAGGCAGGCAGAATTTTGAAGGATCATCAGGGTTCGTGTTATTCTTCCAACAATATTTCATCCACCTTTCAGTGCCCTTTCAACAACTAATTGGGGGAAAAAAGCAACAGAAATCATCAATTACAACATAAAACCTTTTTCATGACTCAATCTCAATACTTTCTAAGCTCAGGCACCGGGTGTGTATGTGTTTGAGCTCTGTGAGCTTAAGCCAGTAGACAGAGGGTGAGAACTATCCATTTGATGGATTACTTTCAATTACCAAGAGCTTCTGGATTTTCCTGTAAGACTAATAATAACTAATAATGATCTACAGTGGAGTGTATTCAACATTTTGATTGGACACACTTCTATTGTCCAGCACTCAGGAGAGCAGAGTAATTAATGACACCAGAATGCTAAACGTTACTGGCCCTTAATGATTCAATTAATGAAAAAGAACACATTTTTGGTTGACACATTGGGCCATACAAATAAGACTCACTCTACACAGAGAGATCTACAACACAGAGACACAGCCATGGCACCAACAATCACTTCAGCAATGAAAATGAGCAGCTACCTCTGAACAACAAGGTAAATTAAGAACCTGCTTCATTTCAATGCTTATAATGACTTGCTTTCTACACAGTAACTCTTTATATTTCAAGACGACTAAATGTTCTCTTTTTGTTATTTCCAGCTGAGGAAGCCAATGGTGGAGAAGATGCGCAGAGATCGTATCAACAGCAGCATTGAGCAGCTGAAGTCTCTCCTGGCTTCAGAGTTTCTCAACCAGCAGCCCGACTCCAAACTGGAGAAAGTTGATATCCTGGAGATGACAGTCAGCTTCCTGAGATGACAGCAGCAGCAGCAGCAGCCTGCATTCTCCCCCAGCTAGGCAGTTGTCAATCAAGGTTTCTCCAGATGTGTCCATGACATTGTCCACTTCCTGTCCAAAGATGAGGTGAGGACACAGAGCCAGAGAAAACTGCTGAACCACTTCCAGAACCTGCAGCCATCTTCAGATGAGAATAGGAGGGAAAGTGTTCTGGCTCAGCTGAGCTCTACAGAGCAGCAGATCATCAGCAAAGAGAAGACTTCAGTTAAGAGCTCCCTCTGGAGGCCCTGGTAAAGACAAGATCAAGACTCAAAGCTGAAAACACAAGTCTATGTGGACTATTTAGTTTTATTTCAAGTTCTGTGTGGACTTGCATTATAACTGAGTTGTTAAAACTTAACCACTTACTATTGTAAATTGAAGATGCAGGTAGAATCTAGTTAGGGGCAACATCAAGATCTGCACTCCATCATATGAGAACAGGATGGAAAGTAAAAACAAGCAGAGAAAAAAAATATTACATTGAATTGGCAGCTAGTTTTATCCTTGTTAAAATTCTTTTTAATACTCATTTTTACTAGAATGTTCCATATTGTGTAGATAGTATCAATCAGAAACCACTGTGTAATATTATTTTCTTGATTTTAGCTCCTACTGCATGGTCACACTATCACGCTTCTCCAAAATCATGTGCCTAAAATAGATGCCCCTGTTAAGGCCTGAGGCTTTTTACACACAAACTCTGATGTCTCTCTCTTTCCACACTGAGTAAGCATACTTATGAGGAAGAGGAACATCAACTAGCGGATTTAAATCTATGGCAGATTCTTATGTTCTTTGAATATTAAGACGGCGAATGTTTCACAGAGCTTTTAAGCCTGACCTTTAATTCTAGCTGCATCTGCTTGCAGCATCAGCTTTATTACGGTTTGCTTGCAGTTTTTACACTTTGCTTTCTCTGCAGTTTGTAGAAAGTGTTCAGCTGAATAAGAAGCCCTTTCACCTGGTGGGAACATCCATGGGTGGTTGTGTAGCAGGAGTTTATGCTGCTCGCTATCCCTCTGATCTGTCCAGTCTCACACTGATCTGTCCTGCAGGTTAGTATCACCCGACACTGACGCAGACCCTTGTACTTATATTCTGACTATGTAAAGCACAGATTTACGATGGCAGCGTGTTGTAAGAACATCTATGTCGTGTCGGTCAACATTCGGCTCAGTTTTATTTTGAACAATATGCATTATCACAAAGCAGCTTTACAGCAATCTGGATGTACAGTAATGTGACTTGGATCCCTAATGAACAAGTCAGAGGAAAGAGGAAAGAATGACGAGGAACGTCTTATGTATAGTATGTTCCTCAATGACATGAGGAAGAAGCCTGAAGAGGAACCAGACTCAAAAGGGAACAAACTCTGGGATAAACAGTACGTTATTCAGGTGTAGAAGAAAAAACAAAATCAGTAAATAATGTGTTGAATTTGCTGAGTTGTCAAATTTGAGCTGATGCCAGTCCAGATTTTTTAGGGAGATACAGAGAGGAAGCATTAGAATAATGTGATTGAATTATTACAAGATAATTGTAAGACCACAGAAATCTGCATCTTTTTGTCATGTAGGTCTGAAATACCCCAAGGAGAGTGAATTCCTTAGACATCTAAGAGACCTGGAGAACAGCACGGATGTCCAAAGCATCCCTCTCATCCCCTCAACTCCAGAGGAGATGGAGGACATGCTGAAACTGTGCTCCTTTGTGTGCTTTAAGATCCCTCATCAGGTTTATACCTTTTAGTTCTACAGCTTGCTTTAGGAATTCCCCTTCAAAGCTTTATGCAGTTTAGTCCACTGATTTAGTGGAGACAAATTCCTCTTTTCATTTATCTGCATAATATATAAAACACCATTTAACACACAGACAGACTACAACTTTTTACATTTAAATTAAGTTTTAAAATAAGGTTTTTGCTATATAAACACTGACTCACAGAAGTATTCATTCCCCTTGAAATGGCATTATACCTCGAGTTAGTATTATTTATTAATTTTTTAAATTTTTTTTTTACAATAAATTAGTCACTGACAAATTTGCAAAATGTTTAACAAATAAGACAAAACATTTGTGTACACGCTTAAACAACTACAGAGTAGTTTTGGATACAGACGTGTTCACAGCATCATATTTTTCCAGCTTGCTAATGAATTTATGTTGTATTGCTCTATTTTGCCCCTTAGTGGAATAGCAGAGACTTTGCCCATTTAAAAAGCTTTAACTCTGTTACGTCCAGAAGATCATTTTAATTTAAAACACTTGTTAGAAATAACTTTTTACTTTTACAACCTTTACCATGCATATGGGACAAATGTTTTTGTGTAGTTCTGTATCATTGCCCAGAAAGATTTTATTTAGAGTTTAATTATTTTTTTTACTTTGTAAATGTTAATTTACTTATTATTTATTATTTTGTAAATGTTAATAAATATGTGAATACTTTTTGCAAGTGTTAGATAAATATTTAAATATTATTATTATTATTATTATTATTATTATTATTATTATTATTATTATTATTATTATTATTATTATTATTATATTGTAAATGATTAAAATAAGGATTGTGATACGGATGTGTCTAAGTTGGAAAATTTGCAAAACATTAAAATTATAGCACCGGCCCAACGGTGTCCTATTTGGTGCAGCCATTTTTTTATATCGTCATTTTTGTAAATTAATAAATGTGAATCAGTTTGAAAAATTGCGTCCTTGTGGCTTTATTTGTATTTAATAATAATAATAATAATAATAATAATAATAATAATTATTATTATTATTATTATTATTTATATCAGCGAGATTTTATTATTTGTATGAAATTTGTAATTTATCTTAAATGTATTTTTCTAGTGAGCCCTCAGGGACAGACCACCAGGGTTAAATGTACTCTTATAGTATTTAACAATTAACAGAACTAGAATTGCTGGAACACTGCTGAATTTACTGCAGTGTGGACCAATAACAGGCAAATTATTATTATTATTATTATTATTATTATTATTATTATTATTATTATTTAAAAAAAAACACAATTTAAACACCCACCATATAATATGATGACAAATTATACATGTAATGTGCAGCTACTACATATGTTTACCTAGTAAACTACTACCTGGTATATTTTGGCATTACACACATTTACTTTAGTTGACGTTAGAAGTGTTGTATGGGCTGGAATGCTATTTAGCAGCACAAGGAATACCACATATGGGGGTATGCTGTTATGGGAAAATAATCAATGAATTGTGTGGAGTAATGTGGGATGACTACCTGACCAAAGCAGCACTATATTTATACCATAGCAGTTTGGCCATTATTACACTACATTTTATTCATTAAAGAAGGACACATCTATGCTGGACACAAAGAGGGACAGATAAACTGGGGACCCTGGAGCTGTGAGATGACGTTAAGGATGGAGCTTGTGGAAGTATCAATTGGATATGGCCTCAATAATAAAAATAAAGTCACCTGAAGAGCTCCACCTGGAGGTGTGAGGCGAACGTGCTACCCACTAAGCCACCGTGCCCCCGTCGTGTGACTTGTTCATAGGAAAGTGAACGCCGGAGTCGGCTCACTATCGCCATCTGACGGTACATGTCATTATATCAACATATGTTATAATGATATGTATAGCAACATTATAAACATTATGACGTACGTGTGTGTGTGTGTGTGTGTGTGTGTGTGTGTGTGTGTGTGTGTGTGTGTGTGTGTGTGTGAGTGAGTGTGTGTGAGTGAGTGTGTGTGAGTGAGTGTGTGTGTATGTTTGTGTGTGTCACGCAGTGTGTGTGTGTGAGTGTGAGTGGGTGTGTTTTTGTGTGTATGTATGTTTGTGTGTATGTTTGTCTGTGTGTGTGTTTGTGTGTGTGCGAGTGTTTGTGTATGTTTGTGTGTGTGTGAGTGAGTGTGTGTATGTTTGTGTGTGTATGTGTGGTTTTGTGTGTATGTGTGTGTGTGTGTGTGTGTGTGTGTGTGTGTGTGTGTGTGTGTGTGTGTGTGTGTGTGTGTGTGTGCGTGCGTGTGTATGTTTGTGTGTGTATATGTGTGTGTGTGTGTGTGCGCGCGCTTGTGTGTGCATGTTTCTTTGTGTGTATGTGTGTGTATGTTTGTGTGTGTGTGCATGTTTCTTTGTGTGTATGTTTGTGTGTCTTAAACTCATAAAAAGTGATAATAAAGATTTATATAATTAGAAAAGATTTCAATTCGGAATAAATGCTGTTATTTTTTTGAATCGTGAAAAAAGTTCACAGGTTCCTTAAAAAATATTAAGCAGCACAACTGATTTCAACATTGATAATAAATTTGCAAATTAGAATGATTTCTGAAGGATCATGTGTGTCAGGACTTAGCCCGGACTTTTGGCCATGTGCCTTTGTTTACGTTCTTCGTCACGTGTCTGCCCCGCCTTCGTCTGCCCCGCCTTCGTCTGCCCCTCCCTGTCTCCACACCTGTTCCTAATCGTGTCTCATTGTCTTTTTGTATTTAACTGTGCCACGGTGCCTTGTTCAGCGCGGAATCAACTGTTGTCTTTGTCCGGTCTAGTCTGTGTTATGATTCATGTTTTCCGTTTTCCGTTATTAAACCCTGTTATTTTTACCATCCTGCGTTTGGGTCCCCTTTTATCCTGCTTTCGTGACAATGTGACACTGAAGACTGGAGTAATGATGCTGAAAATTCAGCTTTGAACTCAGGATTAAATTAGAAAAAACATTATTTTGAAAATAGAAAACCATTATTTTGAACTGTAATAATATTTCACAATATAACTTATTTATTTATTTTAAAAAGCCTTCTTTCAAAAAAAAAAAAAAAAAGGAATATTTCCAAAATTCCCTAGATTAAGTTTCTGGTAATTTACTGGAGATCTACCGAAAAATTTCCACCCCTTTGCAACTCTAGTTGTAACCAGTGTTGGGCAATAACGCGTTACTAGTAGTACTAGTTACTGTAACGCAGTTACTTTTGACAGTAACTAACACTCTAACGCATTACTTTTTAAATAAAGTAACTCCGTTACCGTTAACATATGATGCGTTTGTCCGTTACTTTTTTAAATGAATTAATTTAGGCGGAAGTGTAGCCTACAGTCTAACCTGTTTACAGCAGCGACACATTGTAGGATTGGTGGATGCCGACATGTAAACACGAAGACGCCGCACTGTAGGCGTGTTTCCGTTTATTCATGTATGTGCGGCACTAATGGCGAGTCAAGGCAAGAGCAAGACGAGTTTCTCAAAGTTGAAATATGCTCATTATTTCACTTTGGTTGAGCTTAAAGACAAAAACCTTTTAGTCAAATGTAAGCTGTGTCTTTCTGGTTCGAAGTTCCTATCCATTAATGGGTAAAAAAAAAAAGTTACTTTTAACAGTAATGCGTTACTTTTTGGTGTAAGTAATCACCAAAGTAATTGAGTTACTTTTTGAATGAAGTAACTGTAACTAGTATATTCTATAATATTCCCCCCCCATATTTTATAGCATTTGGTTTTAGGACATCCCCTGTATGTTAGAGAATTAAGAGCCACATTGATACAGTTCACTAGTGTACCATCAACTTGATCAGTGGAACATTTAATTCAACATAAATCTGGGAGAAGTATCTGAATTTAATCTAAGGGCAGAATTTGGTAATTAATGAGGTAACTAATGAGGTCACACACAAATACCACAATTTAGCACATGCAGATTTTTCTTCAAATTCAGAAGTAGAGGTCAATTTTATTCACTGAACTCTTTACAGATTAAAAAAGCACAAGAATCATCTTTATAGCAGGTGAAATAGGTGAAACTGTACTGTAGGTGAAACAGTATGAAAGAAAAATCTTTTCTAAAAAAGATGTTCTAAAATAAAATCACTCGATCAAAAAATATGCATCTGCACCAAGCTTATTCTGAAGCTGTATCATTTAGAGGCTTTTTCCAGATTCATTCACAAATACTTTTGCGTCAGTGTAGTTGAGCCCTTTGTAGGTTCCACTGGTTTTAAACTCCAGCACACTGCCATTGTAGCAGGTAACCTGGACTGTTCCAGTGTAGGGGAGATCAACTGTAGCCCGACCAATAGTGATGTCCACATCTACGGTTTTCCCTGGAGGAACTTTAACAGGAAATGAGAACAGCTCAGTTTTCTCCTCAGTGTTCTCTAAACCATATGAGCTCTCGGTTCCCACTGTGAGACCGAATCCAGCTGTTACTTCCACAACCTCTGGAACTCCTGCCTTCACTTCCATACTAAACGAGGCTTCCAGCTTGTTGGTAACGGACCAGGATGACTTTCTGGTGACTGTTTTGGAGGATTCTATTTTATATTCTTGAGTTTCAGTAGTATTATTATGGTATGTTGTGGATTTGATTTCCTCGACAGCCACATTAGGTATCACATTGTGAAGTGTGGGATACTGAACATTTGTTAGCTTTGTAGACTTGATGGTGTTGATGAATTTAAAGCATAAGCTATCAATATCTGAAGCAGCACATCCTCTGATTCCCATGCAGATCCCAGAACCCACATCAATTGGATATTCTGTTTTCAGCCCCCAGTCTGTCATATGTGCAAAGAACTCTCTGGACTTATTTGTCTTGAATTTGATGGCACCCAGACGTGTTCCAGCTCCATTTCCCCAAAGTGAAAGGGAGGTGAAATGCTCTCCATCTTCAAATATAAATTCTGAATACTTCCCATCAGAGTTACCAAATTGCATGGACCGGCCATCAGTTAGCCAAACCTTGATGGCTTTTATCTGCCAGCCACCGGCCCACACCCAGATCTGTTTCAGTGTTGCTCCATTTTCAATACCATCAAAATTAAAACCTTGTCCTCCTTGCCCTCCAATTTCAAGGAATGGTGCCAAGTATGACATGATTATGCACTTAGTATGTACCTTAAAATGAGAAACATATTTAGGTTTATTTTAATATTCTAAGGAACAGGCAAGAATTATTTTTCCTCATTGTTTACCTTTAAGATACTGAAATATCTGAAATATGTGTCAAGCTCCAGGTTATATTACTTGCTGAGATCATAAAGCATTACCAAGAAATTCCATTGCTAGTGCAATGATCTTTTACTGCAGTCAGCTATTTGTTAATATTTATATGATAACATTTTTCATTAAGGTTATTTAGAAACAACTAGCAAAATTCAGAACTGAGGCTAAAGCAAGATCCAGTCTATAGAACTGTTAAATTAGGAACAAGTTTTAAATAAATGCAAAGCAGGTGTATTTTTTTTTAAATAATTCAAATATACTTATAAAAACTTTAATCTTTACTAACATGGTAAATAATGTTATTTAAAGGAACCATAATGCAAAGCATTAAAGCCTATAATATCTATAATTCCTCTTGCTGCTGAAAGTATTGGAAACATAATAATTCTAAAACTTAAGTTGAATACAATATAATAAAATTCAAAATAACAGCTACACTTACAGAAATAGGTCAGAAGCAGGTCATAGGAAATGAGAGTTTTGTTAAGAATGCAAGTATAGTGGATATGACAGAGGGTTTATATTGCCTTTTATCAGCAGGTGGTTTTAGGCCAACCCACTAAATTCCTAAGCTACAACAAGACACGATAACACTAGACAAGATAAATTTCCCTATAATAGTATAGGGAAATACTAAATATAATATAATAATAAAAAAAAAAGGTTGATACAGCCCAAAACATTTATTGTTTCATGCATCATTTCATGTGGCCCTAACTAATAAAGGACACACAGCTTTTCTTCAGAACCAGAAAATAAAAAAACATACGTTTAAAGTGTAAAGTCATGCAAAAATGGTTTATTTTTTATTTGTATTTTTCTAAAGCCTGTTTTTTTTTTTTTTTACATGTAGCATATATTATGTAAAACTGTGCTACAGAGCAATTGAGAGCAGAATAAAAAAAAAAAGATTTACGTAGTGTTGGGGTATTGACTTTTACTGTTTGGGTTTGTATTTTAAAAAAATCTTCTGAAGCTTCCACTTATGAAGTGAGACTGAAAATGAAACAATGCAAAGACTGAATGAATCAATCCAGAATATGCAACATAGATTGAGTGACGAGGTGAGTGTGATAAACACAAGAGCAATAGCATGTGGAAGATTTATATTCTCTGGTGGTATTCTGTTCCAAGGTGACCATATCATTGCTAAAACTGGCACTGGGTTTCTTCAGCAGGATTGCAGTCAGCTAATGATCACTATACAATAATCTTGGGCCTCTCGTGGCAAGAGCACCACAACTCACTGATGTCCTGGCCAGATAAGCAGCTCATCCCTTACTCCCATTCCTGCCTTACCAATGCATTTGACAGCCCAATCTCACATTAGTTTCTATCTCTGTGGAGTGCCCAGAGCCCAGTGTTCAGCCCTGTACCCTGCATAAGTACAGAGACCTGCAGGAGGTGTTCAGTATTACCAAGACCGGCAGTTGTCCCCCTTCATAGAGACTATAATTTTGCCATCAAGCTGCCTTTCCTTTGGTGTGTCTACCCCATATCTGTGGCAAAACAACAAGCAATTTTAGGAATATATCAAGAAGGCAATCTAGATTATCTCTCACAGAACCGCCAAGATCCCAACCAGTCTGGCTTTAAAGCAGCTCATTCCACAGAGACAGCCCTTTTGGATGTCTCTGAGAAACTACATGTTGCTAGGTCAGCCAAACTGTCATCCGTCCTTATACTCATTGACCTTTCAGCAGCATTTGATACGGTCAACCACAAGACTCTCTTGTCCACCAAAATTGTAAGACACAAAGAGAGATTTGACTGTTACTAGAGCAAATTCAGACACAGGTATATCTGATGCTATTCAATATCTTTGTCAGGTAAAATATCTTCTTTCTAAACCTTTATTGTCAGGTTTCCTAAGAAATTGCTAAATTTGCTAGTTTAGACTAGTTTAGCAAGACTCTTTGACTGCATAGCATTTGTTACGCAAGTTTAAAAAGTCCCTGAAATGTACATTTGTGTTTTGTGTTCCAAAAGAAGTGTTGAGACCAAAAATATGGCCCAAAACATTTGTTTCATGCATTTTATGTGGCTCTACATAATAAAGGTAAAATGGTTTATTTTTTCTTCTTTATTATTGTTTTTTAATTTTATTGTTTTAGAAGCGAAGCAGCTCATCCATTGGTCCCTCTTCTGCCTTTACCAGTGCATTTCATAGCCCAAACGCACATTAGCCTCAACCTCCAGAGCCCAGACCCCAGTGTTCAGCCCTGTATCCTGCTTACACATCAAATAAGAGCAGAATTAAAAAAATATTTTGTTGTGTTTTTTATAGCTCTGGGCTTTCATTTTAGAGGTCTTTTCCATTCGTCTCTTAAATATGTGGTTTGGGATGAGCTCAAGCTTTTATAAAGGTCAAAGGTCATACCTTTGATCTGGCATATGTATGTCTTTGTTCCAAATGAGATAGGAGACAAGTACTTAAAACTCATGTTTGATCCGGGGGTGGTTTGTGGGGCCCCCTTTTCCCTCCCACCACCCTGTCTTTCATATTGTTTAACACCATCGTATCTGTTTTCAAGTAGATAGGAAACAAGTACTTAAAACTCGTGTTTGATCCGTGTGTGGTTTGTGATATGGGTGCTATCTACTGTATAACGTCACACAAGCGCACACGCCCCTGAGCAAACGCGCACACGCCCAAACGCATTGACACGCTCCCCCCTGAGCAAACGCGCATGAGAAAAAAACAAGCCATAGGGACGGCGCCCCTGGAGCAGGTGAGTTTAAGGACCTTGCCCAAGGACCCAACGTTGATTCTCAGCAGCTTGTGGACTCGAACCCCAACCTTCTGACCTTCTTGGAGTGGGGGTCTTGCGGATGGGATTTGAAATATTCACTCGTAATCAAGGTTTAGTTTTACTCTTACTTCGGCGAATTCAGCTAGGAAATAATCTCAATACAGTTGTCTAAAATAAAATAGATAACACTCCTATCTACTTGAAAACAGATACAATGTTAAACAATATGAAAGACAGGGTGGTAGAAGGGAAAAGGGGGCTCCACAAACCACCCCCGGATCAAACATGAGTTTTAAGTACTTGTCTCCTATCTCATTTGGAACAAAGACATACATATGCCAGATCAAAGGTATGACCTTTGACCTTTAATAATTTGCTATCACTAATGACAGCTGAAATGACAGCTGTCATGGCAATAAAACTGTCAGCTGATTAATTTCTTATCACTAATGACGTCTGATATGATCTGTCAGGACAATAAAACTGTCAGTTTGCCGAAAGGTGCCAGTTATCCCTCTCTATGGAGGACATGCTGAAACTGTGCTCCTTTGTGCGCTTTAAGATCCCTCATCAGGTTTACACCTCTCAGTTCTACAGCTTGCTTTAGGAATTCCCCTTTAAAGCTTTATGCAGTTTAGTCCACTGATTTAGTGGAGACAAATTCCTCTTAAATCTTTTCATTTATCTGCATAATATATAAAACACCATTTAACACACGAACAGATTACAAATTTGTACATTTTTTTATTTTAAATTAAGGTTTAAAATAAGGTTTTTGCTATATAAACACTGACTCGCAGAAGTATTCATTCCCCTTGAAATGGCATTATACCTCGAGTTATTATTGTTTATTTATTTATTTATTTATTTATTTTTACAATAAATTAGTCATACTGGCGAGTTTGAAAAATGTTTAACAAATAAGACAAAACATTTGTGTACACGGTTAAACAACTACAGAGTAGTTTTGGATACAGACGTGTTCACAGCATCATATTTTTCCAGCTTGCTAATGAATTTATGTTGTATTGCTCTATTTTGCCCCCTAGTGGAATAGCAGAGACTTTGCCCTTTTAAAAAGCTTTAATTCTGTTATAGTCCAGAAGATAAAACACTTGTTAGAAATAACTTTGGCGGTGCAAATTACAACCTTTACCATGCATATGGGACAAATGTTTTTGTATAGTTCTGTATCATTGCCCGGAAAGATTTTATTTATTTTTATTTATTATTTAATTATTTATTATTATTATTTTTTACTTTTTGCAAGGATTGTTAACTGCTTCCTCGGTAAAGCCTTTTTAGATAAACGTGTCTAAACATGAATAAATGCACTGAAGGTCTCATGCGTAAATTTCTTTTGGTCAAGTAGTTTATTTCAGCTCTTACGTTATATGGGCTTTAAATATAATGTAGTACTAAACATCTGCTTCCTTTACTTTCCCTAGAACTTAATCAGACTTTTTACAGCTCACTTTTCAAAGATTGTGGATATCATCATTACATTTCCTTTTTTTAAACCTTTAAGAATATTAATTAATTAGTATTTTAAACATCAACATGTTAAAATATAGTCTAATAAAATATAATTGCTTTCTATTTTTTCCTTGCTATTCATTATCTTGCATATTATTTATTATTTTGTAAATGTTAATAAATATTTAAATATTTTTGTAAGTTATTATTATTATTATTACTATTATTATTATTATTATTATTATTATTATTATTATTATATTGTAAATTATTAAAATAAGGATTTTGATACGGATGTGTCTAAGTTGGAAAATTTGCAAAGCATTTAATATTTTAAAAGATTATAGCACCGGCCCAACGGTGTCGTATTTGGTGCAGCCTTTTTTTTATATTGTCATTTTTGTAAATAATAAATATAAATCAGTTTAAAGAATTGCGCCCTTGAGACTTTATTTGTATTTAATTATAATTATTATTTTTTAAACAGATCCTTCGGGGGTTGGTGAAAGTCCGTATTCCACACAACAACTTCTACCGTGAAGGTCAGTTCCTTTCACTAACATTTTGCTGTGTGCCTGCTTTAAGCTGACATGCCTACAATATTCATCTCCTTTGGTTTCAGTGTTCATGGAGCTAGTAGACGAAAAATCGAGACACTGCCTGCATGATAACATGCACCTCATTTCAACAACACTTCAAGTCATTTGGGGGAAGCAAGATCAGGTCAGATTAGATCACAAGGTCACGTCACGTACATCAGAAAAACACCTTAAAGCAATCGAATTGAGTTGACTATTTCTAAAGGACCAAAAGTAACTGGACAGACAAACATCATTATAAATTACAGTGTTATTTTAAACGCAATGCAAAAGCAAAATCTGCAACCAACTTTAGACTTTTCTCTTTTCTATGAGTGTTAATACCCTTAAATCAAATATGAAGGTCCTCTCTTTAAACCCATTATTTGATTTCATGTACTATATCTATTACTATACCGTATCTACTATATCAGCGTATTATGGTTAAATATTTATGAACTTGTCTGTATAGACTATACTGTATATCTTACCTTGTGAGCGTCTCGAAGCCAGACAAGAACATTTTCCTAAGAATTATTGATTTTTCCTAAGAAAAATTATTTTATATTGTGTTTGATCGGTTTCTTCACACCATATATAGTTGAACTTTTTGGTTTGTAGATAAATTGTAAAAAACGCACAAATATATTGATACATTTCCCCATTGAAAATATGTGGGGTGTGTAAATTTTTGTACCCGTGCCACATCATTCTTGTACGCTTGTGTTTTGTTATGGTATCTTGTTATCATTTGACAGTGTGGTTATACTTTGTGCAGGTGCTCGATGTATCCGGTGCGTCTGTTTTGGCTGATACTCTGCCCGGATCCCAAGTCGATCTGTTAGACAACTGTGGCCATTCTGTGGTGATGGAGCGTCCTCGGAAAGCTGCTCATCTCATCGTGGACTTCATCACGCGTCAGCAGAATTCAGGAAGTGCTAGCAGCAAAAATCTTTTTTGAAACTCTGAAACATCACAGCGAGATTTTATTATTTGTATGAAATTTGTAATTTATCTTAAATGTATTTTTCTAGTGAGCCCTCAGGGACAGACCACCAGGGTTAAATTTACTCTTATAGTATTTAAGAATTAACAGAACTAGAATTGCTGGAACATTGCTGAATTTACTGCAGTCTGGACCAATAACAGGCAATAACATTTCACTGACAGGTTCAGGGTTTACTAAATTCAGAAAAAGACCCATAAAAACACATACTCTTATTGCTTTTTGTAAGAAATGTCCTTCGATCTTCTAGGTAACAGTGAAACACTGCATGTACTTGTGTGTACCTTGTGCTGTGAATCACTATTTGAAGCCTTCATTGTATGCATTAGCATAAAGTTTTAATTTGTTTGGTATTTCTTCTGTGTTAAAATCCACATTTAAGAGCTAACAAGTCCTGAAATGTAATGGTGTATTGTATTGTTCATTTCCATGTGAAATGCACTGCCCTCCTACACTACATTGTTCTGAATACTTAGTAAAAACACTGAAGCCATAACCCTGTGTCTAGACACATTTCTAATACAAAATAACCTGACTATTCAATAGTGACTGTCAGTTTACTAGATGCTTAGATACAATTTAAACACCCACTGTATAATATGATGATACAGTACATTTAATGTGTAGCTGCAACATATGTTTACCTAGCAAACTAATACCTGGTATATTTTGGTATTACACACATATAGACGTTAGAAGTGTTGTATGGGCTGGAATGCTATTTAGCAGCACAAGGAATAATACATATGGGGGTATGCTGTTATGCGAAAATAATCAATGAATTGTGTGGAGTAATGTGGGATGACTACCTGACCAAAGCAGCACTATATTTATACCATAGCAGTTTGGCCATTATTAAATTACATTTTATTCATTAAAGAAGGACACATCTATGCTGGACACAAAGAGGGACAGATAAACGGGACCCTGGAGCTGTGAGATGACGTTAAGGATGGAGCTTGTGGAAGTATCAACTGGATAAGGCTTCAAAGAAGGAAGTGAGAAAATGGAGCTGCTGTCGTTTCCTGTCAAAGTCCCTTCAGGGAAACTGTGGACTCTCCTACACTGGACCTGCTATATATAATAATAACAGGTGCTGCAGTTTAAAATCAGTGGTTGTGAAGACATCACCCAAAAATCTCTGTACATTGGCTGTGAATTTATTTGTAAAGCATTTTAAAAGTGAAATAATTATTATAAATACATCAGTTGAGTAGTGTTTAAGATGAGACTTGTGTTAAAGAACATTGAGGTAAAAAGTGAAGTATAATTAATGGTGCTTGCAAAAGCAACATTCTTATTATCTTGCCGGACAAAACTTCAGCACGTAACTTGTCCCGCAGCTTTTGTCCTAGACCCAGGAATGAGGTGTCAAATCGACCGGCTTTTTGAGAAGAGGTGTGCTATGACTTTTATAAGCGATCCAAACAACGATGTACGCACAGCGGACGAAAAAGCGGCCAAAAAATCCATTAGAAAAGAATGAGAAATTCCTAAAATTCCTTTAATCTGTCACACACGCAGCGTGCGCAGAGCTCAGGCACGGCTTCTCTCTGTGTTCTCCTAGTGACTGTAGATATAAAGGAGACTCAATACAACAACTAGTGATGTTACCAGTGACAACGAAGCTCCGAGGCGTGTGTCAAAAAAAATGAACCGATTTTTATTGAAGCTTTGTTTCGAAGCTTGATTCGTTCTGGCAAAATCACGTGACCAATGACGTCCGAAGCTTCGTTTCACACCCACCCACGTGACTGCTTCGTTAAAAGGTTTAAAATTGTGCGCGACACGCGGCGCGCCCTCGTGTGTTGTATTGGAGTATTACATGGAATCTATTACTGTAGCGAGTTTAGGAGAGTTTATTGTTGCGAGTTGTCAATGGAGCCTGTTACAAAAAGATCGCGTGGCCTTTCAGTCTGGTCTAAGTTAGGGATATCGCAATTATCTTGTCTCTTTTCAGGCGAGGCTTTAAAATCCTTTCAAGAAATATCGCACCAATATAGTAGCCTATACCACAGTCCCATTTCTTCAAATACCTTCAGCTGCGTCATTTCATAAAACTTCTGTCTGATAATGGTAAGCTGAGACGTGATCTTACTGATATAGAACAAGTTATAATAAAAAAACAATCTCTCTAAGGGGTTAATATCTAAAATATATAATGCCTTGGTTGATTCGTGTACTTCCTCCTTAGAGAGCTTGAAAAAAGTGTGGGGAAAAGACCTGGGCCACGAAATTACCGATATGGACTGGTCCACCGTATGTAACAATGTGTTACCTAAATGTACTTCTTTGGGGATTTACGAACTCAACTACAGATTTTTTAACAGAGTTGACCTTACACCTTCACGTCTAAGAAAGATTTACAAAGACTCCTCCGATCTCTGTTTTAATTGCAAGAAACACAAAGGAACATTCCTTCATTGCTTCTGGTATTGTGACAAAATCTTTTCTTTTTGGACTAAAGTACATCATTTTTTACAAAGGCTCCTTAAGTTGAAATTTTGTTTCTCTTTGGAATTGTATCTGCTGTACAGTGGAATTGAGACTGTGTTTGACTTCCACACAAGGCAACTGTTTTTAAATTTGGTGTACCTGGCAAAGAAATGTATATTGTTATTGTGGTCTTCTCCTCAGGCACCTTCTGTTAAAATGTGGTTGTCCCAAATGTCCATATTACTTCCACTTGAGAAGCTCACTTATGACATACACCAAAGGTCTAATGACTTTTGGCAGATATGGACACCTCTCTGGTGCCACATTAACAACCTCTCTTGATCCTGTGTACATTTTGTTATTTACCAGAATGTGCTATCTTTTTCACCTGATTGTCCACTTTTAATTGTTTTTTATCGTGTACTTGAGACTGTATCGCTATGTTTATGTACATCTGATTAACCGACCAATAAAAATAAATAAATAAATAAATAAACAAACAAACAAATAAATAAATAAATAAAAGATTGCGTTCTGAAATGTGAGAACACTTTCATTTGATTTCTCCCTATAAGGTGGATATATATGGTTTTGTTGTGAAGACTATATTTATAACTTCACTCATCATTGGGCAATTATACAATTCAGTGTAACATTTAATGTCGTATATTTTGTCATATATATATTTATTGGATAGTGAAAAGGAATGCAAGAAAAGCCTTTTGTGCACCACTTAATAGCATGATCTTTTTTTAAATCGTTCACACTTTATTCTTTTGAGACAAGGTCTATCCTTATTTTGTTTTTAGATCAAGTGTTTGATTTGCTCCCAGCTGGTCTATAATAATAATAATAATAATAATAATAATAATAATAATAATAATAATATATCATCCATGTTGAGGCATTTTCGTGCAAAGCATGACAGAGCCAGATCCTCTGACCAAGATGTAGCCAACACCCAAGGTTAAAGCCTACTTTTAATTTTATTCACTTGTTTCAGTTTTAATTATTAAAATATACTTAAGTGGTTTAAAGTGCTGCTGTCATTTTATCATCAAAATAGGAACAGATTCTCTCTCTCTCTCTCTCTCTCTCTCTCTCTCTCTCTCTCTCTCTCTCTCTCTCTCTCTCTCTCTCTCTCTTAATTTCAATTTATGTGTGCTTTATTGGCATGACAAAAACTGTACATTTGTATTACCAAAGCATTTGCAGCTGTGCTGCATACAAATAGTACAAAAAGTTAAATTTAAACAAAAGTACATTGTGCATAATTAAAAGTAATTAATAAATTAGTAAATAATAGAAATACAATAAAAACGTACATTATTGTATTTAATATATTGATTCATTTATTTATTAATCTATCTTTAATTTGTCAATCCATTAATTTTTGCTTCTAAAACTAATACGTTGTTTGGTTGTGGAACATTTTGTGATAGCACTTTCACCAGCAGAGGTCCTCATCGAGGTCTGGTTTTAAAAGCTTCGAGTAATGAACCTTTTTCCGATACAATTGAGTTGAAATCTTCACTGCTTCAAGAATCACTACCTGAAAGTATTGAATATAGATTTAAATTAGATTAAAAAAATGAATTCAATCTAAAACATTTATAAAATTCAGTTATGACTAAAGTCTCAAACTCAGAAAAGTTTGACTCAGTTGACTTTAGAAACAACTCAAAAGTTACACTGAACTTTAAGTTGCTTACGATCTCTAGGTTGCAAAACTCCACCTGACTGTATAGAGCTGTAGAAAGGACATCATGTAAATGTGGTGTATAGAAATGAAAAAAAAAAAAAGGATAACAAAGGTGTTTGTGTGCTTGTTTTACTGTTTGTAATATTTGTAAGGCATCACTTGTTGATGTATACTTTAATAAATTATTTAGTCGAGTGCCTTTTCTGAGTTTGAGACTTTAGTCATTCACCCAAATGAGGATGAGGATCACTTTTGAGTCTGGTTCCTCTCAAGGTTTCTTCCTCTTCCATCTAAGTGTTTTTTTCCTCACCACAGTCACCTCAGTCATCTCAGTCTTGTTCATTATGGATAAATACAAACACATTTAAATATAAATCTAATATTAATCTTTATTAAAAATTCTAATATGATTAAAAATACATTTTTGTATCATATTTATCTTTATATTAACTTTTTGTTTTATGTTTATGTTCTGTAAAACTGCTGAGACAATGTCCATTGTTAAAAGCTCTATACAAATAAATTTGAATATGAATTCAGTCATAACTGTATCTTTGTATAATATTTTTCTGGATGTATAGATGGGTGTGAAACACACTCCCTGATTCTATGGGAAATGAAGAATCTGGAGATCGAATTGAGAAAACTCAAAACAAAGGTTTAAAACCGGGTGTGATATGAACCGAAGGTGAAGGCTCGTCCCAATAGAAGGTGCGATGGCCATAAACTCCTTTTCTATTCTTCTGTACTTCACCTCTTGCACCGCGAGCTTATAGCATGTGGGACAGCATTCTTTATAGGAATGACTTTTTCTTTCTTTTTGACTCCTGATGAATATCAAGAACAAGTACAAGAAACACACACGTAACTAATTTAGATTTGGTTTTAAAATTGTACTTTACATTTTATTAATTTATTAATGTTTATAGCATATTTTTGGTATCTCAAGCAACCAGCACAGTGAACAAGGCCACGTTTCAACCTTCAATCTTCAACCTTCCTTGCTACCTGCCTCTGACAACTTTCTTGTAAGTGTGACTGCTACTCTAAATCATATTATATCTTATTAAAGATATCAGCATTGAAATGACTTTGTATTGAATTATAGCATTAATAACACATAGGAAATTAAAATATTAACATGAGCAAAAACAGTTATTTGCATTGTTTATGTTTGTTTGTTTGTTTTTAATAATAAAATACTTCTGCTTTAATTTGTATAATTCATGACTAAAAGTTTTTACATGAATTAGCAAAACTTTTGAGCACTGATCTATAATCTAAACACTGGATCTTGCTTCTGCCTCAGTTCTGAATTTGGCCAGTTACCAAACCATCGATGATGGGTTTTATTTTACTCAATAATGTTATAAACATTGGTCACTAGTCATCAAGTAGTACGAGTGTTAGATATCGTGTTTAATGTGTTTAATAATATCTGATAAAAGAATCTAAATGAATAATGTTACCCTATAAATACTAATGAATGGCTGACTGAGGTAAAATAGTATGTACTACCATGTATAAAATCATAGTATAAAGTATACAATGACATACTATATGTATATAAGTATAAACCTAAATTTGTTTCTCTTTTTAAGGTACATACTAAGTGAATAATCATGTCATACTTGGCACCAGTCTGTTTAATTGGAGGGGCCGGAGGAAGTGAATTTTATTTTGATGGTATTACAAATGGAGCCACACTAAAACAGATCTGGGTGTGGGCCGGTGGCTGGCAGATAAAAGCCATCAAGGTTTGGCTAACTGATGGCCGGTCCATGCAATTTGGACAACCTGGAGGGATGCTTTCACAGTTTGAATTTGAAGATGGAGAACATTTCTCCTCCCTTTCACTTTGGGGAAATGGAGCTGGAACATGTCTGGGTGCCATCAAAATCAAGACAAATAAGTCCAGAGAGTTCTTTCCAAAAATGTCAGACTGGGGGCTGAAAACAGAATATCCAGTTGATGTGGGTTCTGGGATCTGCATGGGAATCAGTGGTCATGCTGGTTCAGATATTGATTGCCTATGCTTTAAATTCATCAACACCATCAAGTCTACCAAGCTAACAAATGTTTATTATCCCACACTTCACAGTTTGTTACCTAATGTGGCTGTTGAGGAAATCAAATCCATGACGTACCATAATAATACTACTGAAGCTCAAGAATATACAATAGAAAGCTCTAAAACAATCACCAAAACGTCATCCTGGTCTGTTACCAACAAGCTGGAAGCCTCGTTTCACCTGGAAGTTCAGGCAGCAGTTCCAGGGCTTGTGGAAATTTCAGCTGGATTCAGCCTCACAGTGGGAACTGAGAGCTCGTATGGTTTAGAGAACATTGAGGAGAAAACTGAGCTGTTCTCATTTCCCGTTAAAGTTCCTCCAGGGAAAACCATAGATGTGGACATCACGATTGGCCGAGCTTCATTTGATCTCCCCTACACTGGAACAGTCCAGGTTACCTGCTACAATGGCAGTGTGCTGGAGTTTAAAACCAGTGGAACCTACAAAGGTGTCACTTACACTGATGCAAAAATTACGGTGATAGAATCAGGAAAAAACATGTAAATTCTGTATTATCTGAAAGAGCTTGGCACAGATACAAATCTACTGATGAGCAAATGAATAGAACAAATCTCAGTATTTTGTAAAGATATGGTAGGATTGTAGCTGCAACCTACTTCATTTAGAAAAGCCTAAAGCTAGTCCACGGAGATCTTGTTCATAGGTATAACAACAGATAATTCATAATAATACACAACTATTATGTATAAGACATGTAATACATTTAATTTTAAAGAAGCCAAGTACCAAAGTACCTTACTAAGGTACTTAATTCCAAGGTACATATGATAAGATAAGGATAAACCGCAAGATGTGATCTACTATAAATATAATAAACATTATTTTGATCAATCAAACCAAAGAACCGACATCAGCTACAGTATGTATCACTCTAACTAACTAACTAACTAACTAACTAACTAACTAACTAACTAACTAACTAACTAACTAACTAACTAACTAACTAACTAACTAACTAACTAACTAACTAACTAACTAACTAACTAACTAACTAACTAACTAACTATTATTCTAATCAATTGTGAACACTAAAATGACACTGAAAAACCAGTTAACATTAAATCTGAGCTGTGAAGACTGCAGTTTGGATGATTTATGGTTTTTATCAAGACTAACTGGATGGACCTGTGACCCAGAGCTGACTACACATGTATAACAAGGATACAAAGGAATCGACTGAAAAAGAGTCTGCTACGCCTCTGTGCTACTGCGCTGTCTTAACTCATACCTTCAACTTACAGTATTCTCTACCCTTGTACTTTTCATTAATTTTAGTATAAGCGTTTTGTATTATGGAAATTAATTTCATTCCATACCCATATCAATATGCTAATCATTTATCTATGAGTTATTGCTTTAGTATCTTTATGTTATCCTCCACATTTAATTGTGTTACCAGAAGTGTATATCTGCTTCTGTGTGTGATTTAGTGATGCTGAGATAGAAAGCAGGGAGATGTCTTTGAGGACCAGAACTAAGGCAAAGAGGGAGACTCTCTCTATCAGGACTGATTTAAGACACCTGATGTAAAGTTGACTTTCATATATCATATAATTATGTCATCATATATAATAATTCATGTTTATTTTTCTTTGTTTAACAAATATACATGAAGTTCTTTGTTTACCTGTAACCAATAACACTAGCCCTGTGGGGTAAATTATATAAATGAATGTAACACTTTGGTCATTGGAGTTCTTCTCCACAGCCATGATGAGAATAAACCTATTACTTTAAAGTCAACTTTGTCTCTGTAAATTTTATTCATATTCAGAAGCTAATTTTGTCCACAATATTTCTGGTTTACTATTTGATGATTTATGTTCAATGTTCAGCAAACTTTGGTAGTAAAATCAGTGAGTCACAAACAAACAAGCAAACAAACAAAAAATCCAATAATTAATTAAAATCAACAACAACAACAAAAAAACTTATATTAGTATTTGCTTATGTTTCTGTTCACTTTTTTGTGTTTTATAAATGAGTAAATTTTGTTATTCAAGTGAACCTTTAATGCTTACAGTAACACACACATACACACACACACACACACACACACACACACACACACACACACACACACACACACACACACACACACACACATATATATAATTATTCTAAATCCTAAATTAAATAATACATATTGATCAAGAAGAGCAGATTGGCTGGATCAGATTAATAGATATAACAGAATTTGCACAATCCCTTATTTATACTACTTAAAGATGATGGGCTTAAATTTGCCACTTTCAAAGAATGCCTGGGTTTGTGAGTGTGTGTGTGTGTGTGTGTTTGTGTATGTATGTATGTTTGTTTGTTTGTTTGTGTGTGTGTGTGTGGGGGGGGGGGGGTTGTGCATGTTTGTTTGTTGGTGTGTGTGTGTCTGTGTGTGTTTGTGTGTGTGTGTGTTTGTGTGTGTATGTGTGTGTGCATAAATGTTTGTGTGTGTGTGTATGTGGTGTGTGTGTTTGTGTGTGTGTGCATAAATGTAGCATTGATTACATTTACATTTTGTATCATAGATCATTGCACATGACACAAAATAATGAAGGCTTTTTCTCAGAGCATGAAAATAATGAACATTAAATTAGAATCTAGTTATGACTAAGGCCTCAAACTCAGAAAAGTCAGTTGACTTTAGAAACAACTTAAAGTGTTTCTAAGGTGTTAAGGTGTTTCTAAAGTCAACTGACTTTTCTGGGGAAGTCGTGGGCCTAATGGTTAGATGCCCAACTAAGATGCCCTTGAGCAAGGCACAGAATCCCCCCCAACTGCTCCCCGGGTGCCGCAGCATAAATGGCTGCCCACTGCTCCGGGTGTGTGTTCACGGTGTACGTGTGTTCACTGCTGTGTGTGTGCACTTTGGATGGGTTAAATGCAGAGAACGAATTCTGAGTATGGCTCACCGTATTTAGCCGTATGTCACGTCACATGATCTAAATTATTATATGTCATAGTATGCTTTATACTATGAAATTATACCACGACTAGGGGAAAGCTGAAAGGGGGAGAAGAATTTCAAATGTTATCAGGTGCACAGTCCATTAGGAGCGAGCAGGTACACAGGCCATTAAGAGTGAGCAAGTCCTAGGCAGAGGCCATTAACGGAAGTGAATGATCAACCACCCCTATATGCTAAAAACACACAGAAACCTACACACACATTAAGGGAGAAAAGGACACATGTGCACACAAGATCAAGGCCCAAAACTGAGCATAAAGGTTTAATAAGGAGATGCAAAATCAAAAGAAAAAGTCACTTCTTAATATAAGATGGTTTGACAGCATAACGAGGAGGATATTGAGTGTTTTTGTTAACATGCCATGTAGCTTGAGTAGCTTGTGTGCTTGTGGATGCGGCTGATGGAGTTTGGGTGGACTTAGTGGCAGCTGTGGCACTGACACAAACACATGCACACACCACACCCACACACACACACACACACACACATAACACATTCTGTTATATCTATTAATCTGATGCAGCCAATCTGCTCTTCTTGATCAATACGTATTATTTAATTTAGATTAATTTATTAATTGATTTAGAATAATTATATATATATATATATATATATATATATATATATATATATATATATATATATATATATATATATATATATATATAATAGGATTATAGATGTTACTGTATGCATTAAAGGTTCACCTGAATAACAAAATTTACTCATTTATAAAACACAAAAAAGTGAACAGAAACATAAGCAAATACTAATATAAGTTTTTTCTTGTTGATTTTAATTAATTATGGGATTTATTTTTTTTGTTTGCTTGTTTGTTTGTTTGTTTGTGACTCAGTGATTTTACTACCAATGTTTGCTGAACATTGACATAAATCATCAAATAGTAAACCAGAAATATTGTGGATAAAATTAGCTTCTGAATATGAATAAAATTTACAGAGACAAAGTTGACTATAAAGTAATAGGTTTATTCTCATCATGGTTGTGGAGAAGAACTCCAATGACCAAAGTGTTACATTCATTTATATAATTTACCCCACAGGGCTAGTGTTATTGATTACAGGTAAACAAAGAACTTCATGTATATTTGTTAAACAAAGAAAAATAAACATGAATTATTATATATGGTTACATAATTATCAGGAAAGGTAATACGGTCAACTTTACATCAGGTGTCTTAAATCAGTCCTGATAGAGAGAGTCTCCCTCTTTGCCTTAGTTCTGGTCCTCAAAGACATCTCCCTGCTTTCTATCTCAGCATCACTAAATCACACACAGAAGCAGATATACACTTCTGGTAACACAATTAAATGTGGAGGATTATATAAAGATACTAAAGCAATAACTCATAGATAAATGATAAGCATATTGATATGGGTATGGAATGAAATTAATTTCCATAATACAAAACGCTTATACTAAAATTAATGAAAAGTACAATGGTAGAGAATACTGTAAGTTGAAGGTATGAGTTAAGACAGCGCAGTAGCACAGAGGCGTAGCAGACTCTTTTTCAGTCGATTCCTTTGTATCCTTGTTATACATGTGTAGTCAGCTCTGGGTCACAGGTCCATCCAGTTAGTCTTGATAAAAGCCATAAATCATCCAAACTGCAGTCTTCACAGCTCAGATTTAATGTTAACTGGTTTTTCAGTGTCATTTTAGTGTTCACAATTGATTAGAATTATAGTTAGTTAGTTAGTTAGTTAGTTAGTTAGAGTGATACATACTGTAGCTGATATCAGTTCTTTGGTTTGATTGATCAAAATAATGTTTATTATATTTATAGTAGATCACATCTTGCGGTTTATCCTTATCTTATCATATGTACCTTGGAATTAAGTACCTTAGTAAGGTACTTTGGTACTTGGCTTCTTTAAAATTAAATGTATTACATGTCTTATACATAATAGTTGTGTATTAATATGAATTATCTGTTGTTATACTTATGAACAAGATCTCCATGGACTAGCTTTAGGCTTTTCTAAATGAAGTAGGTTGCAGCTACAATCCTACCATATCTTTACAAAATACTGAGATTTGTTCTATTCATTTGCTAATCTAAAGATTTGTATCTGTGCCAAGCTCTTTCAGATGATACAGAATTTACATGTTTTTTTCTGATTCTATCACTGTAATTTTTGCATCAGTGTAAGTGACACCTTTGTAGGTTCCACTGGTTTTAAACTCCAGCACACTGCCATTGTAGCAGGTAACCTGGACTGTTCCAGTGTAGGGGAGATCAAATGAAGCTCGGCCAATCGTGATGTCCACATCTATGGTTTTCCCTGGAGGAACTTTAACAGGAAATGAGAACAGCTCAGTTTTCTCCTCAGTGTTCTCTAAACCATACGAGCTCTCGGTTCCCACTGTGAGACTGAATCCAGCTGAAATTTCCACAAGCCCTGGAACTCCTGCCTTCACTTCCATATTAAATGAGGTTTCCAGCTTGTTGGTAACAGACCAGGATGACTTTTTGGTGATTGTTTTGGAGCTTTCAATTTTATATTCTTGAGCTTCAGTAGTATTATTATGATACGTCATGGATTTGATTTCCTCAACAGCCACATTAGGTAACAAACTGTGAAGTGTGGGATAATAAACATTTGTTAGCTTGGTAGACTTGATGGTGTTGATGAATTTAAAGCATAGGCAATCAATATCTGCACCAGCACGACCACCGATTCCCATGCAGATCCCAGAACCCACATCAATTGGATATTCTGTTTTCAGCCCCCAGTCTGTCATTTTTGGAAAGAACTCTCTGGACTTATTTGTCTTGATTTTGATGGCACCCAGACGTGATCCAGCTCCATTTCCCCAAAGTGAAAGGGAGGAGAAATGTTCTCCATCTTGGAATTCAAACTGTGAAAGCATCCCTCCAGGTTCACCAAACTGCATGGACCGGCCATCAGTTAGCCAAACCTTGATGGCTTTTATCTGCCAGCCACCGGCCCACACCCAGATCTGTTTTAGTGTGGCTCCATTTGTAATACCATCAAAATAAAATTCACTTCCTCCTTGCCCTCCAATTGTATAGGTTGGTGCCAAGTATGACATGATTATCCACTTAGTATGTACCTTAAAAAGAAAAACACATTTAGGTTTATACTTATATACATATAGTATGTCATTGTATACTTTATACTATGATTTTATACATGGCCAGTACATATTATTTTACCGCAGTCAGCCATTCATTAGTATTTATAGGGTAACATTATTAATTTTGATTCTTTTATCAGATATTATTTAACACATTAAAGTAAACACGATATCTAAAACTTGTACTACTTGATGACTAGTGACCAATGTTTATAACATTATTGAGTAAAATAAAACCCATCATGGATGGTTTGGTGACTGGCCAAATTCAGGACTGAGGCTGAAGCAAGATCTGGTGTTTAGATTTTTAGATCAGTGCTCAAAAAAAAATTAAAAATAGGAACATGTTATAATCTTTTTGATAATTCATGTAAACATACATTTTGTTCATGAATTATACAAATTAAAGCAGCAGTATTTTATTATTAAAAACAAACAAATGAACACAAACAATGCAAATAACTGTTTATGCAAATAACTGTTATTAATGCTGTAATTCATGGTTTATTACTGGTTATTATTAAAGTAAATGATGTTATTTTAATGCATTAATGCATACTATCAGAATTTATGCATGCAATAGTATAACATCTCTATTCTTAATTATTGCTTTATATATATATATATATATATATATATATATATATATATATATATATATATATATATATATATATATATATATATGTAATACAAAATTATTTCAATGCTGATAATTTCAATAAGATATAATATGTAATACAAAATTATTATATAATATGAAAAGATATAATATGATTAAGAATAGCAGTCACACTTACAAGAAAGTTGTCAGAGGCAGATAGCAAGGAAGGATGAAGATTATTTGATGTAACAGGATGTGTATGCTTCCTTATTTATACTAGTTAAAGAAGGTGGGGTTGAATTCCTCACTCATCACTTAATATGACCCTACATTAGAAAGGCTTTTCCCCAGAGCCTGAAAATATTGAACTATTGAACTTAGAACTTAGGGAAAACTCAAACAATGGCTTTTATTTTTAATGGTTTTTTGAGTGTTATATGACGTGCGCACACACATAGCTCTAAAATATTCTGCTCTCTCTTCTCTCTCCTCTTTATCCTTTATGTCTCACACAGAGGTGGTGGACATGTATTTGTGTGTTTAAAAAAAATTGGGGTATCCATGGACAGTCAACTTTTTCCTCACATGTTGCTAATGTGACTCATGTCAGATCCTTCTCTACAACATTAGAAGGATTCGGGCATTTTGGTCCACACAGGCTGCTCAGGTACTTGTTCAGTCTCCTGCTATCTCAAGACTTGACTAACACAACTCACTGCTGGCAGGCCTACCTATGACCAGATCTACCAATTACTTTATATATGTAATTGGATGGGTTGAAGAGAAAAGCAACAGGGAGAGAGAAAGCGAGAGAGAGAGAGAGTGAGAAAGAGAGAAAGAGAGAGAGAGAGAGAGAGAGAGAGAGAGAGAGAGAGAGAGAGAGAGAGAGAGAGGTAAACGTGGCCTTGTTCACTGTGCTGGTTATTTAAGATACCAAAATATGCTATAAGCATTAATAAATTAATAAAATGTAAAGTACAATTTTAAAACCAAACCTAAATTAGTTACGTGTGTGTTTCTTGTACTTGTTCTTGATATTCATCAGGAGTCAAAAAGAAAGAAAAAGTCATTTCTATAAAGAATGCTGTCCCACATGCTATAAGCTCTCGGTGCAAGAGGTGAAGTACAGAAGAATAGAAAAAGAGTTTATGGCCATCGCACCTTCTATTGGGACGAGCCTTCACCTTCGGTTCATATCACACCCCGGTTTTAAACCTTTGTTTTTTTTTAAACCTTTGTTTTGAGTTTTCTCAATTCGATCTCCAGATTCTTCATTTCCCATAGAATCAGGGAGTGTGTTTCACACCCATCTATACATCCAGAAAAATATGGTACAAAGATACAGTTATGACTGAATTCATATTAAAATTTTTTTGTATAGAGCATTTAACAATGGACATTGTCTCAAAGCAGTTTTACAGAACATAAACATAAAACAAAAAGTTAATATAAAGATAAATATAATACAAAAATGAATTTTTATACAATCATATTATAATGTTTAATAAAGATTAATATTAGGCTTATATTTAAATGTGTTTGTATTTATCCATAATGAACAAAACTCAGGTGGAGTTTTGCAACCTTGTTGTGTGTGTGTGTGTGTGTGTGTGTGTGTGTGTGTGTGTGTGTGTGTGTGTGTGTGTGTGTGTGTATATATATATAATAGGATTATAGATGTTACTGTATGCATTAAAGGTTCACCTGAATAACAAAATTTACTCATTTATAAAACACAAAAAAGTGAACAGAAACATAAGCAAATACTAATATAAGTTTTTTCTTGTTGATTTTAATTAATTATGGGATTTATTTTTTTTGTTTGCTTGTTTGTTTGTTTGTTTGTGACTCAGTGATTTTACTACCAATGTTTGCTGAACATTGACATAAATCATCAAATAGTAAACCAGAAATATTGTGGATAAAATTAGCTTCTGAATATGAATAAAATTTACAGAGACAAAGTTGACTATAAAGTAATAGGTTTATTCTCATCATGGTTGTGGAGAAGAACTCCAATGACCAAAGTGTTACATTCATTTATATAATTTACCCCACAGGGCTAGTGTTATTGATTACAGGTAAACAAAGAACTTCATGTATATTTGTTAAACAAAGAAAAATAAACATGAATTATTATATATGGTTACATAATTATCAGGAAAGGTAATACGGTCAACTTTACATCAGGTGTCTTAAATCAGTCCTGATAGAGAGAGTCTCCCTCTTTGCCTTAGTTCTGGTCCTCAAAGACATCTCCCTGCTTTCTATCTCAGCATCACTAAATCACACACAGAAGCAGATATACACTTCTGGTAACACAATTAAATGTGGAGGATTATATAAAGATACTAAAGCAATAACTCATAGATAAATGATAAGCATATTGATATGGGTATGGAATGAAATTAATTTCCATAATACAAAACGCTTATACTAAAATTAATGAAAAGTACAATGGTAGAGAATACTGTAAGTTGAAGGTATGAGTTAAGACAGCGCAGTAGCACAGAGGCGTAGCAGACTCTTTTTCAGTCGATTCCTTTGTATCCTTGTTATACATGTGTAGTCAGCTCTGGGTCACAGGTCCATCCAGTTAGTCTTGATAAAAACCATAAATCATCCAAACTGCAGTCTTCACAGCTCAGATTTAATGTTAACTGGTTTTTCAGTGTCATTTTAGTGTTCACAATTGATTAGAATTATAGTTAGTTAGTTAGTTAGTTAGTTAGTTAGTTAGAGTGATACATACTGTAGCTGATATCAGTTCTTTGGTTTGATTGATCAAAATAATGTTTATTATATTTATAGTAGATCACATCTTGCGGTTTATCCTTATCTTATCATATGTACCTTGGAATTAAGTACCTTAGTAAGGTACTTTGGTACTTGGCTTCTTTAAAATTAAATGTATTACATGTCTTATACATAATAGTTGTGTATTAATATGAATTATCTGTTGTTATACTTATGAACAAGATCTCCATGGACTAGCTTTAGGCTTTTCTAAATGAAGTAGGTTGCAGCTACAATCCTACCATATCTTTACAAAATACTGAGATTTGTTCTATTCATTTGCTAATCTAAAGATTTGTATCTGTGCCAAGCTCTTTCAGATGATACAGAATTTACATGTTTTTTTCTGATTCTATCACTGTAATTTTTGCATCAGTGTAAGTGACACCTTTGTAGGTTCCACTGGTTTTAAACTCCAGCACACTGCCATTGTAGCAGGTAACCTGGACTGTTCCAGTGTAGGGGAGATCAAATGAAGCTCGGCCAATCGTGATGTCCACATCTATGGTTTTCCCTGGAGGAACTTTAACAGGAAATGAGAACAGCTCAGTTTTCTCCTCAGTGTTCTCTAAACCATACGAGCTCTCGGTTCCCACTGTGAGACTGAATCCAGCTGAAATTTCCACAAGCCCTGGAACTCCTGCCTTCACTTCCATATTAAATGAGGTTTCCAGCTTGTTGGTAACAGACCAGGATGACTTTTTGGTGATTGTTTTGGAGCTTTCAATTTTATATTCTTGAGCTTCAGTAGTATTATTATGATACGTCATGGATTTGATTTCCTCAACAGCCACATTAGGTAACAAACTGTGAAGTGTGGGATAATAAACATTTGTTAACTTGGTAGACTTGATGGTGTTGATGAATTTAAAGCATAGGCAATCAATATCTGCACCAGCACGACCACCGATTCCCATGCAGATCCCAGAACCCACATCAATTGGATATTCTGTTTTCAGCCCCCAGTCTGTCATTTTTGGAAAGAACTCTCTGGACTTATTTGTCTTGATTTTGATGGCACCCAGACGTGATCCAGCTCCATTTCCCCAAAGTGAAAGGGAGGAGAAATGTTCTCCATCTTGGAATTCAAACTGTGAAAGCATCCCTCCAGGTTCACCAAACTGCATGGACCGGCCATCAGTTAGCCAAACCTTGATGGCTTTTATCTGCCAGCCACCGGCCCACACCCAGATCTGTTTTAGTGTGGCTCCATTTGTAATACCATCAAAATAAAATTCACTTCCTCCTTGCCCTCCAATTGTATAGGTTGGTGCCAAGTATGACATGATTATCCACTTAGTATGTACCTTAAAAAGAAAAACACATTTAGGTTTATACTTATATACATATAGTATGTCATTGTATACTTTATACTATGATTTTATACATGGCCAGTACATATTATTTTACCGCAGTCAGCCATTCATTAGTATTTATAGGGTAACATTATTAATTTTGATTCTTTTATCAGATATTATTTAACACATTAAAGTAAACACGATATCTAAAACTTGTACTACTTGATGACTAGTGACCAATGTTTATAACATTATTGAGTAAAATAAAACCCATCATGGATGGTTTGGTGACTGGCCAAATTCAGGACTGAGGCTGAAGCAAGATCTGGTGTTTAGATTTTTAGATCAGTGCTCAAAAAAAAATTAAAAATAGGAACATGTTATAATCTTTTTGATAATTCATGTAAACATACATTTTGTTCATGAATTATACAAATTAAAGCAGCAGTATTTTATTATTAAAAACAAACAAATGAACACAAACAATGCAAATAACTGTTTATGCAAATAACTGTGTTATTAATGCTGTAATTCATGGTTTATTACTGGTTATTATTAAAGTAAATGATGTTATTTTAATGCATTAATGCATACTATCAGAATTAATGCATGCAATAGTATAACATCGCTATTCTTAATTCTTGCTATATATATATATATATATATATATATATATATATATATATATATATATATATATAGATATATATATGTAATACAAAATTATTTCAATGCTGATAATTTCAATAAGATATAATATGTAATACAAAATTATTATATAATATGAAAAGATATAATATGATTAAGAATAGCAGTCACACTTACAAGAAAGTTGTCAGAGGCAGATAGCAAGGAAGGATGAAGATTATTTGATGTAACAGGATGTGTATGCTTCCTTATTTATACTAGTTAAAGAAGGTGGGGTTGAATTCCTCACTCATCACTTAATATGACCCTACATTAGAAAGGCTTTTCCCCAGAGCCTGAAAATATTGAACTATTGAACTTAGAACTTAGGGAAAACTCAAACAATGGCTTTTATTTTTAATGGTTTTTTGAGTGTTATATGACGTGCGCACACACATAGCTCTAAAATATTCTGCTCTCTCTTCTCTCTCCTCTTTATCCTTTATGTCTCACACAGAGGTGGTGGACATGTATTTGTGTGTTTAAAAAAAATTGGGGTATCCATGGACAGTCAACTTTTTCCTCACATGTTGCTAATGTGACTCATGTCAGATCCTTCTCTACAACATTAGAAGGATTCGGGCATTTTGGTCCACACAGGCTGCTCAGGTACTTGTTCAGTCTCCTGCTATCTCAAGACTTGACTAACACAACTCACTGCTGGCAGGCCTACCTATGACCAGATCTACCAATTACTTTATATATGTAATTGGATGGGTTGAAGAGAAAAGCAACAGGGAGAGAGAAAGCGAGAGAGAGAGAGAGTGAGAAAGAGAGAAAGAGAGAGAGAGAGAGAGAGAGAGAGAGAGAGAGAGAGAGAGAGAGAGAGAGAGAGAGAGAGAGAGAGAGAGAGAGAGAGAGGTAAACGTGGCCTTGTTCACTGTGCTGGTTATTTAAGATACCAAAATATGCTATAAGCATTAATAAATTAATAAAATGTAAAGTACAATTTTAAAACCAAACCTAAATTAGTTAAGTGTGTGTTTCTTGTACTTGTTCTTGATATTCATCAGGAGTCAAAAAGAAAGAAAAAGTCATTTCTATAAAGAATGCTGTCCCAC